>NW_027663718.1:117500-207500 GCF_964034855.1 Anser brachyrhynchus
TGCGTCTTCACTCTTTCCTAACAACCCTAAACATAACCCTAACCGCAACAAGAAGCTGAACCCGAGTTAGACCCGAAAAAACACGTACGGTGCCACTTTCTGCCATCAAAAAGTGCTCTCAGCGGAAGCCTTTGGGTACACCTGAACTCCCTGGGGAAGCCTTTACGCAACCCCACACTCAACAGGACTCTGTGTCTTCACTCTTTCCTAACAACCCTAAACATAACCCTAACCGCAACAAGAAGCTGAACCCGAGTTAGACCCGAAAAAACACGTACGGTGCCACTTTCTGCCATCAAAAAGTGCTCTCAGCGGAAGCCTTTGGGTACACCTGAACTCCCTGGGGGAGCCTTTACGCAACCCCACACTCAACAGGACTCTGCGTCTTCACTCTTTCCTAACAACCCTAAACATAACCCTCACCGCAACAAGAAGCTCAACCCGAGTTAGACCTGAAAAAACACGTACGGTGCCACTTTCTGCCATCAAAAAGTGCTCTCAGCGGAAGCCTTTGGGTACACCTGAACTCCCTGGGGGAGCCTTTACGCAACCCCACACTCAACAGGACTCTGCGTCTTCACTCTTTCCTAACAACCCTAAACATAACCCTAACCGCAACAAGAAGCTGAACCCGAGTTAGACCCGAAAAAACACGTACGGTGCCACTTTCTGCCATCCAAAAGTGCTCTCAGCGGAAGCCTTTGGGTACACCTGAACTCCCTGGGGGAGCCTTTACGCAACCCCACACTCAACAGGACTCTGCGTCTTCACTCTTTCCTAACAACCCTAAACATAACCCTAACCGCAACAAGAAGCTGAACCCGAGTTAGACCCGAAAAAACACGTACGGTGCCACTTTCTGCCATCAAAAAGTGCTCTCAGCGGAAGCCTTTGGGTACACCTGAACTCCCTGGGGGAGCCTTTACGCAACCCCACACTCAACAGGACTCTGCGTCTTCACTCTTTCCTAACAACCCTAAACATAACCCTAACCGCAACAAGAAGCTGAACCCGAGTTAGACCCGAAAAAACACGTACGGTGCCACTTTCTGCCATCAAAAAGTGCTCTCAGCGGAAGCCTTTGGGTACACCTGAACTCCCTGGGGGAGCCTTTACGCAACCCCACACTCAACAGGACTCTGCGTCTTCACTCTTTCCTAACAACCCTAAACATAACCCTAACCGCAACAAGAAGCTGAACCCGAGTTAGACCCGAAAAAACACGTACGGTGCCACTTTCTGCCATCCAAAAGTGCTCTCAGCGGAAGCCTTTGGGTACACCTGAACTCCCTGGGGGAGCCTTTACGCAACCCCACACTCAACAGGACTCTGCGTCTTCACTCTTTCCTAACAACCCTAAACATAACCCTAACCGCAACAAGAAGCTGAACCCGAGTTAGACCCGAAAAAACACGTACGGTGCCACTTTCTGCCATCAAAAAGTGCTCTCAGCGGAAGCCTTTGGGTACACCTGAACTCCCTGGGGGAGCCTTTACGCAACCCCACACTCAACAGGACTCTGCGTCTTCACTCTTTCCTAACAACCCTAAACATAACCCTAACCGCAACAAGAAGCTGAACCCGAGTTAGACCCGAAAAAACACGTACGGTGCCACTTTCTGCCATCAAAAAGTGCTCTCAGCGGAAGCCTTTGGGTACACCTGAACTCCCTGGGGGAGCCTTTACGCAACCCCACACTCAACAGGACTCTGCGTCTTCACTCTTTCCTAACAACCCTAAACATAACCCTAACCGCAACAAGAAGCTGAACCCGAGTTAGACCCGAAAAAACACGTACGGTGCCACTTTCTGCCATCAAAAAGTGCTCTCAGCGGAAGCCTTTGGGTACACCTGAACTCCCTGGGGGAGCCTTTACGCAACCCCACACTCAACAGGACTCTGCGTCTTCACTCTTTCCTAACAACCCTAAACATAACCCTAACCGCAACAAGAAGCTGAACCCGAGTTAGACCCGAAAAAACACGTACGGTGCCACTTTCTGCCATCAAAAAGTGCTCTCAGCGGAAGCCCTTGGGTACACCTGAACTCCCTGGGGGAGCCTTTACGCAACCCCGCACTCAACAGGACTCTGCGTCTTCACTCATTCCTAACAACCCTAAACATAACCCTAACCGCAACAAGAAGCTGAACCCGAGTTAGACCCGAAAAAACACGTACGGTGCCACTTTCTGCCATCAAAAAGTGCTCTCAGCGGAAGCCTTTGGGTACACCTGAACTCCCTGGGGGAGCCTTTACGCAACCCCACACTCAACAGGACTCTGCGTCTTCACTCTTTCCTAACAACCCTAAACATAACCCTTACCGCAACAAGAAGCTGAACCGGAGTTAAACCCGAAAAAACACGTACGGTGCCACTTTCTGCCATCAAAAAGTGCTCTCAGCGGAAGCCTTTGGGTACACCTGAACTCCCTGGGGGAGCCTTTACGCAACCCCACACTCAACAGGACTCTGCGTCTTCACTCTTTCCTAACAACCCTAAACATAACCCTAACCGCAACAAGAAGCTGAACCCGAGTTAGACCCGAAAAAACACGTACGGTGCCACTTTCTGCCATCAAAAAGTGCTCTCAGCGGAAGCCTTTGGGTACACCTGAACTCCCTGGGGGAGCCTTTACGCAACCCCACACTCAACAGGACTCTGCGTCTTCACTCTTTCCTAACAACCCTAAACATAACCCTAACCGGAACAAGAAGCTGAACCCGAGTTAGACCCGAAAAAACACGTACGGTGCCACTTTCTGCCATCAAAAAGTGCTCTCAGCGGAAGCCTTTGGGTACACCTGAACTCCCTGGGGGAGCCTTTACGCAACCCCACACTCAACAGGACTCTGCGTCTTCACTCTTTCCTAACAACCCTAAACATAACCCTAACCGCAACAAGAAGCTGAACCCGAGTTAGACCCGAAAAAACACGTACGGTGCCACTTTCTGCCATCAAAAAGTGCTCTGAGCGGAAGCCTTTGGGTACACCTGAACTCCCTGGGGGAGCCTTTACGCAACCCCACACTCAACAGGACTCTGCGTCTTCACTCTTTCCTAACAACCCTAAACATAACCCTAACCGGAACAAGAAGCTCAACCCGAGTTAGACCCGAAAAAACACGTACGGTGCCACTTTCTGCCATCAAAAAGTGCTCTCAGCGGAAGCCTTTGGGTACACCTGAACTCCCTGGGGGAGCCTTTACGCAACCCCACACTCAACAGGACTCTGTGTCTTCACTCTTTCCTAACAACCCTAAACATAACCCTAACCGCAACAAGAAGCTGAACCCGAGTTAGACCCGAAAAAACACGTACGGTGCCACTTTCTGCCATCAAAAAGTGCTCTCAGTGGAAGCCTTTGGGTACACCTGAACTCCCTGGGGGAGCCTTTACGCAACCCCACACTCAACAGGACTCTGCGTCTTAACTCTTTCCTAACAACCCTAAACATAACCCTAACCGGAACAAGTAGCTGAACCCGAGTTAGACCCGAAAAAACACGTACGGTGCCACTTTCTGCCATCAAAAAGTGCTCTCAGCGGAAGCCTTTGGGTACACCTGAACTCCCTGGGGGAGCCTTTACGCAACCCCACACTCAACAGGACTCTGCGTCTTCACTCTTTCCTAACAACCCTAAACATAACCCTAACCGCAACAAGAAGCTGAACCCGAGTTAGACCCGAAAAAACACGTACGGTGCCACTTTCTGCCATCAAAAAGTGCTCTCAGCGGAAGCCTTTGGGTACACCTGAACTCCCTGGGGGAGCCTTTACGCAACCCCACACTCAACAGGACTCTGCGTCTTCACTCTTTCCTAACAACCCTAAACATAACCCTAACCGCAACAAGAAGCTGAACCCCAGTTAGACCCGAAAAAACACGTACGGTGCCACTTTCTGCCATCAAAAAGTGCTCTCAGCGGAAGCCTTTGGGTACACCTGAACTCCCTGGGGGAGCCTTTACGCAACCCCACACTCAACAGGACTCTGCGTCTTCACTCTTTCCTAACAGCCCTAAACATAACCCTAACCGGAACAAGTAGCTGAACCCGAGTTAGACCCGAAAAAACACGTACGGTGCCACTTTCTGCCATCAAAAAGTGCTCTCAGCGGAAGCCTTTGGGTACACCTGAACTCCCTGGGGGAGCCTTTACGCAACCCCACACTCAACAGGACTCTGTGTCTTCACTCTTTCCTAACAACCCTAAACATAACCCTAACCGCAACAAGAAGCTGAACCCGAGTTAGACCCGAAAAAACACGTACGGTGCCACTTTCTGCCATCAAAAAGTGCTCTCAGTGGAAGCCTTTGGGTACACCTGAACTCCCTGGGGGAGCCTTTACGCAACCCCACACTCAACAGGACTCTGCGTCTTAACTCTTTCCTAACAACCCTAAACATAACCCTAACCGGAACAAGTAGCTGAACCCGAGTTAGACCCGAAAAAACACGTACGGTGCCACTTTCTGCCATCAAAAAGTGCTCTCAGCGGAAGCCTTTGGGTACACCTGAACTCCCTGGGGGAGCCTTTACGCAACCCCACACTCAACAGGACTCTGCGTCTTCACTCTTTCCTAACAACCCTAAACATAACCCTAACCGCAACAAGAAGCTGAACCCGAGTTAGACCCGAAAAAACACGTACGGTGCCACTTTCTGCCATCAAAAAGTGCTCTCAGCGGAAGCCTTTGGGTACACCTGAACTCCCTGGGGGAGCCTTTACGCAACCCCACACTCAACAGGACTCTGCGTCTTCACTCTTTCCTAACAACCCTAAACATAACCCTAACCGCAACAAGAAGCTGAACCCCAGTTAGACCCGAAAAAACACGTACGGTGCCACTTTCTGCCATCAAAAAGTGCTCTCAGCGGAAGCCTTTGGGTACACCTGAACTCCCTGGGGGAGCCTTTACGCAACCCCACACTCAACAGGACTCTGCGTCTTCACTCTTTCCTAACAGCCCTAAACATAACCCTAACCGGAACAAGTAGCTGAACCCGAGTTAGACCCGAAAAAACACGTACGGTGCCACTTTCTGCCATCAAAAAGTGCTCTCAGCGGAAGCCTTTGGGTACACCTGAACTCCCTGGGGGAGCCTTTACGCAACCCCACACTCAACAGGACTCTGCGTCTTCACTCATTCCTAACAACCCTAAACATAACCCTAACCGCAACAAGAAGCTGAACCCGAGTTAGACCCGAAAAAACACGTACGGTGCCACTTTCTGCCATCAAAAAGTGCTCTCAGCGGAAGCCTTTGGGTACACCTGAACTCCCTGGGGGAGCCTTTACGCAACCCCACACTCAACAGGACTCTGCGTCTTCACTCTTTCCTAACAACCCTAAACATAACCCTAACCGCAACAAGAAGCTGAACCCGAGTTAGACCCGAAAAAACACGTACGGTGCCACTTTCTGCCATCAAAAAGTGCTCTCAGCGGAAGCCTTTGGGTACACCTGAACTCCCTGGGGGAGCCTTTACGCAACCCCACACTCAACAGGACTCTGCGTCTTCACTCTTTCCTAACAACCCTAAACATAAGCCTAACCGCAACAAGAAGCTGAACCCGAGTTAGACCCGAAAAAACACGTACGGTGCCACTTTCTGCCATCAAAAAGTGCTCTCAGCGGAAGCCTTTGGGTACACCTGAACTCCCTGGGGGAGCCTTTACGCAACCCCGCACTCAACAGGACTCTGCGTCTTCACTCATTCCTAACAACCCTAAACATAACCCTAACCGCAACAAGAAGCTGAACCCGAGTTAGACCCGAAAAAACACGTACGGTGCCACTTTCTGCCATCAAAAAGTGCTCTCAGCGGAAGCCTTTGGGTACACCTGAACTCCCTGGGGGAGCCTTTACGCAACCCCACACTCAACAGGACTCTGCGTCTTCACTCTTTCCTAACAACCCTAAACATAACCCTAACCGGAACAAGTAGCTGAACCCGAGTTAGACCCGAAAAAACACGTACGGTGCCACTTTCTGCCATCAAAAAGTGCTCTCAGCGGAAGCCTTTGGGTACACCTGAACTCCCTGGGGGAGCCTTTACGCAACCCCACACTCAACAGGACTCTGCGTCTTCACTCTTTCCTAACAACCCTAAACATAAGCCTAACCGCAACAAGAAGCTGAACCCGAGTTAGACCCGAAAAAACACGTACGGTGCCACTTTCTGCCATCAAAAAGTGCTCTCAGCGGAAGCCTTTGGGTACACCTGAACTCCCTGGGGGAGCCTTTACGCAACCCCACACTCAACAGGACTCTGCGTCTTCACTCTTTCCTAACAACCCTAAACATAACCCTAACCGCAACAAGAAGCTGAACCCGAGTTAGACCCGAAAAAACACGTACGGTGCCACTTTCTGCCATCAAAAAGTGCTCTGAGCGGAAGCCTTTGGGTACACCTGAACTCCCTGGGGGAGCCTTTACGCAACCCCGCACTCAACAGGACTCTGCGTCTTCACTCATTCCTAACAACCCTAAACATAACCCTAACCGCAACAAGAAGCTGAACCCGAGTTAGACCCGAAAAAACACGTACGGTGCCACTTTCTGCCATCAAAAAGTGCTCTGAGCGGAAGCCTTTGGGTACACCTGAACTCCCTGGGGGAGCCTTTACGCAACCCCACACTCAACAGGACTCTGCGTCTTCACTCTTTCCTAACAACCCTAAACATAACCCTAACCGCAACAAGAAGCTGAACCCGAGTTAGACCCGAAAAAACACGTACGGTGCCACTTTCTGCCATCAAAAAGTGCTCTCAGCGGAAGCCTTTGGGTACACCTGAACTCCCTGGGGGAGCCTTTACGCAACCCCACACTCAACAGGACTCTGCGTCTTCACTCTTTCCTAACAACCCTAAACATAACCCTAACCGCAACAAGAAGCTGAACCCGAGTTAGACCCGAAAAAACACGTACGGTGCCACTTTCTGCCATCAAAAAGTGCTCTCAGCGGAAGCCTTTGGGTACACCTGAACTCCCTGGGGGAGCCTTTACGCAACCCCACACTCAACAGGACTCTGCGTCTTCACTCTTTCCTAACAACCCTAAACATAACCCTAACCGCAACAAGAAGCTGAACCCGAGTTAGACCCGAAAAAACACGTACGGTGCCACTTTCTGCCATCAAAAAGTGCTCTCAGCGGAAGCCTTTGGGTACACCTGAACTCCCTGGGGGAGCCTTTACGCAACCCCACACTCAACAGGACTCTGCGTCTTCACTCTTTCCTAACAACCCTAAACATAACCCTAACCGCAACAAGAAGCTGAACCCGAGTTAGACCCGAAAAAACACGTACGGTGCCACTTTCTGCCATCAAAAAGTGCTCTCAGCGGAAGCCTTTGGGTACACCTGAACTCCCTGGGGGAGCCTTTACGCAACCCCACACTCAACAGGACTCTGCGTCTTAACTCTTTCCTAACAACCCTAAACATAACCCTAACCGCAACAAGAAGCTGAACCCGAGTTAGACCCGAAAAAACACGTACGGTGCCACTTTCTGCCATCAAAAAGTGCTCTCAGCAGAAGCCTTTGGGTACACCTGAACTCCCTGGGGGAGCCTTTACGCAACCCCACACTCAACAGGACTCTGCGTCTTCACTCTTTCCTAACAACCCTAAACATAACCCTAACCGGAACAAGTAGCTGAACCCGAGTTAGACCCGAAAAAACACGTACGGTGCCACTTTCTGCCATCAAAAAGTGCTCTCAGCGGAAGCCTTTGGGTACACCTGAACTCCCTGGGGGAGCCTTTACGCAACCCCACACTCAACAGGACTCTGCGTCTTCACTCTTTCCTAACAACCCTAAACATAACCCTAACAGCAACAAGAAACTGAACCCGAGTTAGACCCGAAAAAGCACGTACGGTGCCACTTTCTGCCATCAAAAAGTGCTCTCAGCGGAAGCCTTTGGGTACACCTGAACTCCCTGGGGGAGCCTTTACGCAACCCCACACTCAACAGGACTCTGCGTCTTCACTCTTTCCTAACAACCCTAAACATAACCCTAACCGCAACAAGAAGCTGAACCCGAGTTAGACCCGAAAAAACACGTACGGTGCCACTTTCTGCCATCAAAAAGTGCTCTCAGCGGAAGCCTTTGGGTACACCTGAACTCCCTGGGGGAGCCTTTACGCAACCCCACACTCAACAGGACTCTGCGTCTTCACTCTTTCCTAACAACCCTAAACATAACCCTAACCGCAACAAGAAGCTCAACCCGAGTTAGACCCGAAAAAACACGTACGGTGCCACTTTCTGCCATCAAAAAGTGCTCTCAGCGGAAGCCTTTGGGTACACCTGAACTCCCTGGGGGAGCCTTTACGCAACCCCACACTCAACAGGACTCTGCGTCTTCACTCTTTCCTAACAACCCTAAACATAACCCTAACCGCAACAAGAAGCTGAACCCGAGTTAGACCCGAAAAAACACGTACGGTGCCACTTTCTGCCATCCAAAAGTGCTCTCAGCGGAAGCCTTTGGGTACACCTGAACTCCCTGGGGGAGCCTTTACGCAACCCCACACTCAACAGGACTCTGCGTCTTCACTCTTTCCTAACAACCCTAAACATAACCCTAACCGCAACAAGAAGCTGAACCCGAGTTAGACCCGAAAAAACACGTACGGTGCCACTTTCTGCCATCAAAAAGTGCTCTCAGCGGAAGCCTTTGGGTACACCTGAACTCCCTGGGGGAGCCTTTACGCAACCCCACACTCAACAGGACTCTGCGTCTTCACTCTTTCCTAACAACCCTAAACATAACCCTAACCGCAACAAGAAGTTCAACCCGAGTTAGACCCGAAAAAAAACGTACGGTGCCACTTTCTGCCATCAAAAGGTGCTCTCAGCGGAAGCCTTTGGGTACACCTGAACTCCCTGGGGGAGCCTTTACGCAACCCCACACTCAACAGGACTCTGCGTCTTCACTCTTTCCTAACAACCCTAAACATAACCCTAACAGCAACAAGAAACTGAACCCGAGTTAGACCCGAAAAAGCACGTACGGTGCCACTTTCTGCCATCAAAAAGTGCTCTCAGCGGAAGCCTTTGGGTACACCTGAACTCCCTGGGGGAGCCTTTACGCAACCCCACACTCAACAGGACTCTGCGTTTTCACTCCTTCCTAACAACCCTAAACATAACCCTAACCGCAACAAGAAGCTGAACCCGAGTTAGACCCGAAAAAACACGTACGGTGCCATGTTCTGCCATCAAAAAGTGCTCTCAGCGGAAGCCTTTGGGTACACCTGAACTCCCTGGGGGAGCCTTTACGCAACCCCACACTCAACAGGACTCTGCGTCTTCACTCTTTCCTAACAACCCTAAACATAACCCTAACCGCAACAAGAAGCTGAACCCGAGTTAGACCCGAAAAAACACGTACGGTGCCACTTTCTGCCATCAAAAAGTGCTCTCAGCGGAAGCCTTTGGGTACACCTGAACTCCCTGGGGGAGCCTTTACGCAACCCCGCACTCAACAGGACTCTGCGTCTTCACTCATTCCTAACAACCCTAAACATAACCCTAACCGCAACAAGAAGCTGAACCCGAGTTAGACCCGAAAAAACACGTACGGTGCCACTTTCTGCCATCCAAAAGTGCTCTCAGCGGAAGCCTTTGGGTACACCTGAACTCCCTGGGGGAGCCTTTACGCAACCCCACACTCAACAGGACTCTGCGTCTTCACTCTTTCCTAACAACCCTAAACATAACCCTTACCGCAACAAGAAGCTGAACCCGAGTTAGACCCGAAAAAACACGTACGGTGCCACTTTCTGCCATCCAAAAGTGCTCTCAGCGGAAGCCTTTGGGTACACCTGAACTCCCTGGGGGAGCCTTTACGCAACCCCACACTCAACAGGACTCTGCGTCTTCACTCTTTCCTAACAACCCTAAACATAACCCTAACCGCAACAAGAAGCTGAACCCGAGTTAGACCCGAAAAAACACGTACGGTGCCACTTTCTGCCATCAAAAAGTGCTCTCAGCGGAAGCCTTTGGGTACACCTGAACTCCCTGGGGGAGCCTTTACGCAACCCCACACTCAACAGGACTCTGCGTCTTCACTCTTTCCTAACAACCCTAAACATAACCCTAACCGCAACAAGAAGCTGAACCCGAGTTAGACCCGAAAAAACACGTACGGTGCCACTTTCTGCCATCAAAAAGTGCTCTCAGCGGAAGCCTTTGGGTACACCTGAACTCCCTGGGGGAGCCTTTACGCAACCCCACACTCAACAGGACTCTGCGTCTTCACTCTTTCCTAACAACCCTAAACATAACCCTAACCGCAACAAGAAGCTGAACCCGAGTTAGACCCGAAAAAACACGTACGGTGCCACTTTCTGCCATCCAAAAGTGCTCTCAGCGGAAGCCTTTGGGTACACCTGAACTCCCTGGGGGAGCCTTTACGCAACCCCACACTCAACAGGACTCTGCGTCTTCACTCTTTCCTAACAACCCTAAACATAACCCTAACCGCAACAAGAAGTTCAACCCGAGTTAGACCCGAAAAAAAACGTACGGTGCCACTTTCTGCCATCAAAAGGTGCTCTCAGCGGAAGCCTTTGGGTACACCTGAACTCCCTGGGGGAGCCTTTACGCAACCCCACACTCAACAGGACTCTGCGTCTTCACTCTTTCCAAACAACCCTAAACATAACCCTAACCGCAACAAGAAACTGAACCCGAGTTAGACCCGAAAAAGCACGTACGGTGCCACTTTCTGCCATCAAAAAGTGCTCTCAGCGGAAGCCTTTGGGTACACCTGAACTCCCTGGGGGAGCCTTTACGCAACCCCACACTCAACAGGACTCTGCGTCTTCACTCCTTCCTAACAACCCTAAACATAACCCTAACCGGAACAAGAAGCTGAACCCGAGTTAGACCCGAAAAAACACGTACGGTGCCACTTTCTGCCATCAAAAAGTGCTCTCAGCGGAAGCCTTTGGGTACACCTGAACTCCCTGGGGGAGCCTTTACGCAACCCCGCACTCAACAGGACTCTGCGTCTTCACTCATTCCTAACAACCCTAAACATAACCCTAACCGCAACAAGAAGCTGAACCCGAGTTAGACCCGAAAAAACACGTACGGTGCCACTTTCTGCCATCAAAAAGTGCTCTCAGCGGAAGCCTTTGGGTACACCTGAACTCCCTGGGGGAGCCTTTACGCAACCCCACACTCAACAGGACTCTGCGTCTTCACTCTTTCCTAACAACCCTAAACATAACCCTTACCGCAACAAGAAGCTGAACCCGAGTTAGACCCGAAAAAACACGTACGGTGCCACTTTCTGCCATCAAAAAGTGCTCTCAGCAGAAGCCTTTGGGTACACCTGAACTCCCTGGGGGAGCCTTTACGCAACCCCACACTCAACAGGACTCTGCGTCTTCACTCTTTCCTAACAACCCTAAACATAACCCTAACCGCAACAAGAAGCTGAACCCGAGTTAGACCCGAAAAAACACGTACGGTGCCACTTTCTGCCATCAAAAAGTGCTCTCAGCGGAAGCCTTTGGGTACACCTGAACTCCCTGGGGGAGCCTTTACGCAACCCCACACTCAACAGGACTCTGCGTCTTCACTCTTTCCTAACAACCCTAAACATAACCCTAACCGCAACAAGAAGCTGAACCCGAGTTAGACCCGAAAAAACACGTACGGTGCCACTTTCTGCCATCAAAAAGTGCTCTCAGCGGAAGCCTTTGGGTACACCTGAACTCCCTGGGGGAGCCTTTACGCAACCCCGCACTCAACAGGACTCTGCGTCTTCACTCATTCCTAACAACCCTAAACATAACCCTAACCGCAACAAGAAGCTGAACCCGAGTTAGACCCGAAAAAACACGTACGGTGCCACTTTCTGCCATCAAAAAGTGCTCTCAGCGGAAGCCTTTGGGTACACCTGAACTCCCTGGGGGAGCCTTTACGCAACCCCACACTCAACAGGACTCTGCGTCTTCACTCTTTCCTAACAACCCTAAACATAACCCTTACCGCAACAAGAAGCTGAACCCGAGTTAAACCCGAAAAAACACGTACGGTGCCACTTTCTGCCATCAAAAAGTGCTCTCAGCAGAAGCCTTTGGGTACACCTGAACTCCCTGGGGGAGCCTTTACGCAACCCCACACTCAACAGGACTCTGCGTCTTCACTCTTTCCTAACAACCCTAAACATAACCCTAACCGCAACAAGTAGCTGAACCCGAGTTCGACCCGAAAAAACACGTACGGTGCCACTTTCTGCCATCAAAAAGTGCTCTCAGCGGAAGCCTTTGGGTACACCTGAACTCCCTGGGGGAGCCTTTACGCAACCCCACACTCAACAGGACTCTGCGTCTTCACTCTTTCCTAACAACCCTAAACATAACCCTAACCGCAACAAGAAGCTGAACCCGAGTTAGACCCGAAAAAACACGTACGGTGCCACTTTCTGCCATCAAAAAGTGCTCTGAGCGGAAGCCTTTGGGTACACCTGAACTCCCTGGGGGAGCCTTTACGCAACCCCACACTCAACAGGACTCTGCGTCTTCACTCTTTCCTAACAACCCTAAACATAACCCTAACCGGAACAAGAAGCTGAACCCGAGTTAGACCCGAAAAAACACGTACGGTGCCACTTTCTGCCATCAAAAAGTGCTCTCAGCGGAAGCCTTTGGGTACACCTGAACTCCCTGGGGGAGCCTCTACGCAACCCCACACTCAACAGGACTCTGCGTCTTCACTCTTTCCTAACAACCCTAAACATAACCCTAACCGCAACAAGTAGCTGAACCCGAGTTAGACCCGAAAAAACACGTACGGTGCCACTTTCTGCCATCAAAAAGTGCTCTCAGCGGAAGCCTTTGGGTACACCTGAACTCCCTGGGGGAGCCTTTACGCAACCCCACACTCAACAGGACTCTGCGTCTTCACTCTTTCCTAACAACCCTAAACATAACCCTAACCGCAACAAGAAGCTGAACCCGAGTTAGACCCGAAAAAACACGTACGGTGCCACTTTCTGCCATCAAAAAGTGCTCTCAGCGGAAGCCTTTGGGTACACCTGAACTCCCTGGGGGAGCCTTTACGCAACCCCACACTCAACAGGACTCTGCGTCTTCACTCTTTCCTAACAACCCTAAACATAACCCTAACCGCAACAAGAAGCTGAACCCGAGTTAGACCCGAAAAAACACGTACGGTGCCACTTTCTGCCATCAAAAAGTGCTCTCAGCGGAAGCCTTTGGGTACACCTGAACTCCCTGGGGGAGCCTTTACGCAACCCCACACTCAACAGGACTCTGCGTCTTCACTCTTTCCTAACAACCCTAAACATAACCCTAACCGGAACAAGTAGCTGAACCCGAGTTAGACCCGAAAAAACACGTACGGTGCCACTTTCTGCCATCAAAAAGTGCTCTCAGCGGAAGCCTTTGGGTACACCTGAACTCCCTGGGGGAGCCTTTACGCAACCCCACACTCAACAGGACTCTGCGTCTTCACTCATTCCTAACAACCCTAAACATAACCCTAACCGCAACAAGAAGCTGAACCCGAGTTAGACCCGAAAAAACACGTACGGTGCCACTTTCTGCCATCAAAAAGTGCTCTCAGCGGAAGCCTTTGGGTACACCTGAACTCCCTGGGGGAGCCTTTACGCAACCCCACACTCAACAGGACTCTGCGTCTTCACTCTTTCCTAACAACCCTAAACATAACCCTAACCGCAACAAGAAGCTGAACTCGAGTTAGACCCGAAGAAACACGTACGGTGCCACTTTCTGCCATCAAAAAGTGCTCTCAGCGGAAGCCTTTGGGTACACCTGAACTCCCTGGGAGAGCCTTTACGCAACCCCGCACTCAACAGGACTCTGCGTCTTCACTCATTCCTAACAACCCTAAACATAACCCTAACCGCAACAAGAAGCTGAACCCGAGTTAGACCCGAAAAAACACGTACGGTGCCACTTTCTGCCATCAAAAAGTGCTCTCAGCGGAAGCCTTTGGGTACACCTGAACTCCCTGGGGGAGCCTTTACGCAACCCCACACTCAACAGGACTCTGCGTCTTCACTCTTTCCTAACAACCCTAAACATAACCCTAACCGCAACAAGAAGCTGAACCCGAGTTAGACCCGAAAAAACACGTACGGTGCCACTTTCTGCCATCAAAAAGTGCTCTCAGCAGAAGCCTTTGGGTACACCTGAACTCCCTGGGGGAGCCTTTACGCAACCCCACACTCAACAGGACTCTGCGTCTTCACTCTTTCCTAACAACCCTAAACATAAGCCTAACCGCAACAAGAAGCTGAACCCGAGTTAGACCCGAAAAAACACGTACGGTGCCACTTTCTGCCATCAAAAAGTGCTCTCAGCGGAAGCCTTTGGGTACACCTGAACTCCCTGGGGGAGCCTTTACGCAACCCCGCACTCAACAGGACTCTGCGTCTTCACTCATTCCTAACAACCCTAAACATAACCCTAACCGCAACAAGAAGCTGAACCCGAGTTAGACCCGAAAAAACACGTACGGTGCCACTTTCTGCCATCAAAAAGTGCTCTCAGCGGAAGCCTTTGGGTACACCTGAACTCCCTGGGGGAGCCTTTACGCAACCCCACACTCAACAGGACTCTGCGTCTTCACTCTTTCCTAACAACCCTAAACATAACCCTAACCGGAACAAGTAGCTGAACCCGAGTTAGACCCGAAAAAACACGTACGGTGCCACTTTCTGCCATCAAAAAGTGCTCTCAGCGGAAGCCTTTGGGTACACCTGAACTCCCTGGGGGAGCCTTTACGCAACCCCACACTCAACAGGACTCTGCGTCTTCACTCTTTCCTAACAACCCTAAACATAAGCCTAACCGCAACAAGAAGCTGAACCCGAGTTAGACCCGAAAAAACACGTACGGTGCCACTTTCTGCCATCAAAAAGTGCTCTCAGCGGAAGCCTTTGGGTACACCTGAACTCCCTGGGGGAGCCTTTACGCAACCCCACACTCAACAGGACTCTGCGTCTTCACTCTTTCCTAACAACCCTAAACATAACCCTAACCGCAACAAGAAGCTGAACCCGAGTTAGACCCGAAAAAACACGTACGGTGCCACTTTCTGCCATCAAAAAGTGCTCTCAGCGGAAGCCTTTGGGTACACCTGAACTCCCTGGGGGAGCCTTTACGCAACCCCGCACTCAACAGGACTCTGCGTCTTCACTCATTCCTAACAACCCTAAACATAACCCTAACCGCAACAAGAAGCTGAACCCGAGTTAGACCCGAAAAAACACGTACGGTGCCACTTTCTGCCATCAAAAAGTGCTCTCAGCGGAAGCCTTTGGGTACACCTGAACTCCCTGGGGGAGCCTTTACGCAACCCCACACTCAACAGGACTCTGCGTCTTCACTCTTTCCTAACAACCCTAAACATAACCCTAACCGCAACAAGAAGCTGAACCCGAGTTAGACCCGAAAAAACACGTACAGTGCCACTTTCTGCCATCAAAAAGTGCTCTCAGCGGAAGCCTTTGGGTACACCTGAACTCCCTGGGGGAGCCTTTACGCAACCCCACACTCAACAGGACTCTGCGTCTTCACTCATTCCTAACAACCCTAAACATAACCCTAACCGCAACAAGAAGCTGAACCCGAGTTAGACCCGAAAAAACACGTACGGTGCCACTTTCTGCCATCAAAAAGTGCTCTCAGCGGAAGCCTTTGGGTACACCTGAACTCCCTGGGGGAGCCTTTACGCAACCCCACACTCAACAGGACTCTGCGTCTTCACTCTTTCCTAACAACCCTAAACATAACCCTAACCGCAACAAGAAGCTGAACTCGAGTTAGACCCGAAAAAACACGTACGGTGCCACTTTCTGCCATCAAAAAGTGCTCTGAGCGGAAGCCTTTGGGTACACCTGAACTCCCTGGGAGAGCCTTTACGCAACCCCGCACTCAACAGGACTCTGCGTCTTCACTCATTCCTAACAACCCTAAACATAACCCTAACCGCAACAAGAAGCTGAACCCGAGTTAGACCCGAAAAAACACGTACGGTGCCACTTTCTGCCATCAAAAAGTGCTCTCAGCGGAAGCCTTTGGGTACACCTGAACTCCCTGGGGGAGCCTTTACGCAACCCCACACTCAACAGGACTCTGCGTCTTCACTCTTTCCTAACAACCCTAAACATAACCCTAACCGCAACAAGAAGCTCAACCCGAGTTAGACCCGAAAAAACACGTACGGTGCCACTTTCTGCCATCAAAAAGTGCTCTCAGCGGAAGCCTTTGGGTACACCTGAACTCCCTGGGGGAGCCTTTACGCAACCCCACACTCAACAGGACTCTGCGTCTTCACTCTTTCCTAACAACCCTAAACATAACCCTAACCGCAACAAGAAGCTGAACCCGAGTTAGACCCGAAAAAACACGTACGGTGCCACTTTCTGCCATCAAAAAGTGCTCTCAGCGGAAGCCTTTGGGTACACCTGAACTCCCTGGGGGAGCCTTTACGCAACCCCACACTCAACAGGACTCTGCGTCTTCACTCTTTCCTAACAACCCTAAACATAACCCTAACCGCAACAAGAAGCTGAACTCGAGTTAGACCCGAAAAAACACGTACGGTGCCACTTTCTGCCATCAAAAAGTGCTCTGAGCGGAAGCCTTTGGGTACACCTGAACTCCCTGGGAGAGCCTTTACGCAACCCCGCACTCAACAGGACTCTGCGTCTTCACTCATTCCTAACAACCCTAAACATAACCCTAACCGCAACAAGAAGCTGAACCCGAGTTAGACCCGAAAAAACACGTACGGTGCCACTTTCTGCCATCAAAAAGTGCTCTCAGCGGAAGCCTTTGGGTACACCTGAACTCCCTGGGGGAGCCTTTACGCAACCCGACACTCAACAGGACTCTGCGTCTTCACTCTTTCCTAACAACCCTAAACATAACCCTAACCGCAACAAGAAGCTCAACCCGAGTTAGACCCGAAAAAACACGTACGGTGCCACTTTCTGCCATCAAAAAGTGCTCTCAGCGGAAGCCTTTGGGTACACCTGAACTCCCTGGGGGAGCCTTTACGCAACCCCACACTCAACAGGACTCTGCGTCTTCACTCTTTCCTAACAACCCTAAACATAAGCCTAACCGCAACAAGAAGCTGAACCCGAGTTAGACCCGAAAAAACACGTACGGTGCCACTTTCTGCCATCAAAAAGTGCTCTCAGCGGAAGCCTTTGGGTACACCTGAACTCCCTGGGGGAGCCTTTACGCAACCCCACACTCAACAGGACTCTGCGTCTTCACTCATTCCTAACAACCCTAAACATAACCCTAACCGGAACAAGTAGCTGAACCCGAGTTAGACCCGAAAAAACACGTACGGTGCCACTTTCTGCCATCAAAAAGTGCTCTCAGCGGAAGCCTTTGGGTACACCTGAACTCCCTGGGGGAGCCTTTACGCAACCCCACACTCAACAGGACTCTGCGTCTTCACTCTTTCCTAACAACCCTAAACATAACCCTAACCGCAACAAGAAGCTGAACCCGAGTTAGACCCGAAAAAACACGTACGGTGCCACTTTCTGCCATCAAAAAGTGCTCTCAGCGGAAGCCTTTGGGTACACCTGAACTCCCTGGGGGAGCCTTTACGCAACCCCACACTCAACAGGACTCTGCGTCTTCACTCTTTCCTAACAACCCTAAACATAACCCTAACCGCAACAAGAAGCTGAACCCGAGTTAGACCCGAAAAAACACGTACGGTGCCACTTTCTGCCATCCAAAAGTGCTCTCAGCGGAAGCCTTTGGGTACACCTGAACTCCCTGGGGGAGCCTTTACGCAACCCCGCACTCAACAGGACTCTGCGTCTTCACTCATTCCTAACAACCCTAAACATAACCCTAACCGCAACAAGAAGCTGAACCCGAGTTAGACCCGAAAAAACACGTACGGTGCCACTTTCTGCCATCAAAAAGTGCTCTCAGCGGAAGCCTTTGGGTACACCTGAACTCCCTGGGGGAGCCTTTACGCAACCCCGCACTCAACAGGACTCTGCGTCTTCACTCTTTCCTAACAACTCTAAACATAACCCTAACCGCAACAAGAAGCTGAACCCGAGTTAGACCCGAAAAAACACGTATGGTGCCACTTTCTGCCATCAAAAAGTGCTCTCAGCGGAAGCCTTTGGGTACACCTGAACTCCCTGGGGGAGCCTTTACGCAACCCCACACTCAACAGGACTCTGCGTCTTCACTCTTTCCTAACAACCCTAAACATAACCCTAACCGCAACAAGAAGCTGAACCCGAGTTAGACCCGAAAAAACACGTACGGTGCCACTTTCTGCCATCAAAAAGTGCTCTCAGCGGAAGCCTTTGGGTACACCTGAACTCCCTGGGGGAGCCTTTACGCAACCCCACACTCAACAGGACTCTGCGTCTTCACTCTTTCCTAACAACCCTAAACATAACCCTAACCGCAACAAGAAGCTGAACCCGAGTTAGACCCGAAAAAACACGTACGGTGCCACTTTCTGCCATCAAAAAGTGCTCTCAGCGGAAGCCTTTGGGTACACCTGAACTCCCTGGGGGAGCCTTTACGAAACCCCACACTCAACAGGACTCTGCGTCTTCACTCTTTCCTAACAACCCTAAACATAACCCTAACCGCAACAAGAAGCTGAACCCGAGTTAGACCCGAAAAAACACGTACGGTGCCACTTTCTGCCATCAAAAAGTGCTCTCAGCGGAAGCCTTTGGGTACACCTGAACTCCCTGGGGGAGCCTTTACGCAACCCCACACTCAACAGGACTCTGCGTCTTCACTCTTTCCTAACAACCCTAAACATAACCCTAACCGCAACAAGAAGCTGAACCCGAGTTAGACCCGAAAAAACACGTACGGTGCCACTTTCTGCCATCAAAAAGTGCTCTCAGCAGAAGCCTTTGGGTACACCTGAACTCCCTGGGGGAGCCTTTACGCAACCCCACACTCAACAGGACTCTGCGTCTTCACTCTTTCCTAACAACCCTAAACATAACCCTAACCGGAACAAGTAGCTGAACCCGAGTTAGACCCGAAAAAACACGTACGGTGCCACTTTCTGCCATCAAAAAGTGCTCTCGGCGGAAGCCTTTGGGTACACCTGAACTCCCTGGGGGAGCCTTTACGCAACCCCACACTCAACAGGACTCTGCGTCTTCACTCTTTCCTAACAACCCTAAACATAAGCCTAACCGCAACAAGAAGCTGAACCCGAGTTAGACCCGAAAAAACACGTACGGTGCCACTTTCTGCCATCAAAAAGTGCTCTCAGCGGAAGCCTTTGGGTACACCTGAACTCCCTGGGGGAGCCTTTACGCAACCCCACACTCAACAGGACTCTGCGTCTTCACTCTTTCCTAACAACCCTAAACATAAGCCTAACCGCAACAAGAAGCTGAACCCGAGTTAGACCCGAAAAAACACGTACGGTGCCACTTTCTGCCATCAAAAAGTGCTCTCAGCGGAAGCCTTTGGGTACACCTGAACTCCCTGGGGGAGCCTTTACGCAACCCCGCACTCAACAGGACTCTGCGTCTTCACTCATTCCTAACAACCCTAAACATAACCCTAACCGCAACAAGAAGCTGAACCCGAGTTAGACCCGAAAAAACACGTACGGTGCCACTTTCTGCCATCAAAAAGTGCTCTCAGCGGAAGCCTTTGGGTACACCTGAACTCCCTGGGGGAGCCTTTACGCAACCCCACACTCAACAGGACTCTGCGTCTTCACTCTTTCCTAACAACCCTAAACATAACCCTAACCGCGACAAGAAGCTGAACCCGAGTTAGACCTGAAAAAACACGTACGGTGCCACTTTCTGCCATCAAAAAGTGCTCTCAGCGGAAGCCTTTGGGTACACCTGAACTCCCTGGGGGAGCCTTTACGCAACCCCACACTCAACAGGACTCTGCGTCTTCACTCTTTCCTAACAACCCTAAACATAACCCTAACCGCAACAAGAAGTTCAACCCGAGTTAGACCCGAAAAAAAACGTACGGTGCCACTTTCTGCCATCAAAAGGTGCTCTCAGCGGAAGCCTTTGGGTACACCTGAACTCCCTGGGGGAGCCTTTACGCAACCCCACACTCAACAGGACTCTGCGTCTTCACTCTTTCCTAACAACCCTAAACATAACCCTAACCGCAACAAGAAACTGAACCCGAGTTAGACCCGAAAAAACACGTACGGTGCCACTTTCTGCCATCAAAAAGTGCTCTCAGCGGAAGCCTTTGGGTACACCTGAACTCCCTGGGGGAGCCTTTACGCAACCCCGCACTCAACAGGACTCTGCGTCTTCACTCATTCCTAACAACCCTAAACATAACCCTAACCGCAACAAGAAGCTGAACCCGAGTTAGACCCGAAAAAACAGGTACGGTGCCACTTTCTGCCATCAAAAAGTGCTCTCAGCGGAAGCCTTTGGGTACACCTGAACTCCCTGGGGGAGCCTTTACGCAACCCCACACTCAACAGGACTCTGCGTCTTCACTCTTTCCTAACAACCCTAAACATAACCCTTACCGCAACAAGAAGCTGAACCCGAGTTAGACCCGAAAAAACACGTACGGTGCCACTTTCTGCCATCAAAAAGTGCTCTCAGCAGAAGACTTTGGGTACACCTGAACTCCCTGGGGGAGCCTTTACGCAACCCCACACTCAACAGGACTCTGCGTCTTCACTCTTTCCTAACAACCCTAAACATAACCCTAACCGCAACAAGAAGCTGAACCCGAGTTAGACCCGAAAAAACACGTACGGTGCCACTTTCTGCCATCAAAAAGTGCTCTCAGCGGAAGCCTTTGGGTACACCTGAACTCCCTGGGGGAGCCTTTACGCAACCCCACACTCAACAGGACTCTGCGTCTTCACTCTTTCCTAACAACCCTAAACATAACCCTAACCGCAACAAGAAGCTGAACCCGAGTTAGACCCGAAAAAACACGTACGGTGCCACTTTCTGCCATCAAAAAGTGCTCTCAGCGGAAGCCTTTGGGTACACCTGAACTCCCTGGGGGAGCCTTTACGCAACCCCACACTCAACAGGACTCTGCGTCTTCACTCTTTCCTAACAACCCTAAACATAACCCTAACCGGAACAAGAAGCTCAACCCGAGTTAGACCCGAAAAAACACGTACGGTGCCACTTTCTGCCATCAAAAAGTGCTCTCAGCGGAAGCCTTTGGGTACACCTGAACTCCCTGGGGGAGCCTTTACGCAACCCCACACTCAACAGGACTCTGCGTCTTCACTCTTTCCTAACAACCCTAAACATAACCCTAACCGCAACAAGAAGCTGAACCCGAGTTAGACCCGAAAAAACACGTACGGTGCCACTTTCTGCCATCAAAAAGTGCTCTCAGCGGAAGCCTTTGGGTACACCTGAACTCCCTGGGGGAGCCTTTACGCAACCCCGCACTCAACAGGACTCTGCGTCTTCACTCATTCCTAACAACCCTAAACATAACCCTAACCGCAACAAGAAGCTGAACCCGAGTTAGACCCGAAAAAACACGTACGGTGCCACTTTCTGCCATCAAAAAGTGCTCTGAGCGGAAGCCTTTGGGTACACCTGAACTCCCTGGGGGAGCCTTTACGCAACCCCACACTCAACAGGACTCTGCGTCTTCACTCTTTCCTAACAACCCTAAACATAACCCTAACCGCAACAAGAAGCTGAACCCGAGTTAGACCCGAAAAAACACGTACGGTGCCACTTTCTGCCATCAAAAAGTGCTCTCAGCAGAAGCCTTTGGGTACACCTGAACTCCCTGGGGGAGCCTTTACGCAACCCCACACTCAACAGGACTCTGCGTCTTCACTCTTTCCTAACAACCCTAAACATAACCCTAACCGCAACAAGTAGCTGAACCCGAGTTAGACCCGAAAAAACACGTACGGTGCCACTTTCTGCCATCAAAAAGTGCTCTCAGCGGAAGCCTTTGGGTACACCTGAACTCCCTGGGGGAGCCTTTACGCAACCCCACACTCAACAGGACTCTGCGTCTTCACTCTTTCCTAACAACCCTAAGCATAACCCTAACCGGAACAAGAAGCTGAACCCGAGTTAGACCCGAAAAAACACGTACGGTGCCACTTTCTGCCATCAAAAAGTGCTCTCAGCGGAAGCCTTTGGGTACACCTGAACTCCCTGGGGGAGCCTTTACGCAACCCCACACTCAACAGGACTCTGCGTCTTCACTCTTTCCTAACAACCCTAAACATAAGCCTAACCGCAACAAGAAGCTGAACCCGAGTTAGACCCGAAAAAACACGTACGGTGCCACTTTCTGCCATCAAAAAGTGCTCTCAGCGGAAGCCTTTGGGTACACCTGAACTCCCTGGGGGAGCCTTTACGCAACGCCGCACTCAACAGGACTCTGCGTCTTCACTCATTCCTAACAACCCTAAACATAACCCTAACCGGAACAAGTAGCTGAACCCGAGTTAGACCCGAAAAAACACGTACGGTGCCACTTTCTGCCATCAAAAAGTGCTCTCAGCGGAAGCCTTTGGGTACACCTGAACTCCCTGGGGGAGCCTTTACGCAACCCCACACTCAACAGGACTCTGCGTCTTCACTCTTTCCTAACAACCCTAAACATAACCCTAACCGCAACAAGAAGCTGAACCCGAGTTAGACCCGAAAAAACACGTACGGTGCCACTTTCTGCCATCAAAAAGTGCTCTCAGCGGAAGCCTTTGGGTACACCTGAACTCCCTGGGGGAGCCTTTACGCAACCCCACACTCAACAGGACTCTGCGTCTTCACTCTTTCCTAACAACCCTAAACATAACCCTAACCGCAACAAGAAGCTGAACCCGAGTTAGACCCGAAAAAACACGTACGGTGCCACTTTCTGCCATCCAAAAGTGCTCTCAGCGGAAGCCTTTGGGTACACCTGAACTCCCTGGGGGAGCCTTTACGCAACCCCGCACTCAACAGGACTCTGCGTCTTCACTCATTCCTAACAACCCTAAACATAACCCTAACCGCAACAAGAAGCTGAACCCGAGTTAGACCCGAAAAAACACGTACGGTGCCACTTTCTGCCATCAAAAAGTGCTCTCAGCGGAAGCCTTTGGGTACACCTGAACTCCCTGGGGGAGCCTTTACGCAACCCCGCACTCAACAGGACTCTGCGTCTTCACTCTTTCCTAACAACTCTAAACATAACCCTAACCGCAACAAGAAGCTGAACCCGAGTTAGACCCGAAAAAACACGTACGGTGCCACTTTCTGCCATCAAAAAGTGCTCTCAGCGGAAGCCTTTGGGTACACCTGAACTCCCTGGGGGAGCCTTTACGCAACCCCACACTCAACAGGACTCTGCGTCTTCACTCTTTCCTAACAACCCTAAACATAACCCTAACCGCAACAAGAAGCTGAACCCGAGTTAGACCCGAAAAAACACGTACGGTGCCACTTTCTGCCATCAAAAAGTGCTCTCAGCGGAAGCCTTTGGGTACACCTGAACTCCCTGGGGGAGCCTTTACGCAACCCCACACTCAACAGGACTCTGCGTCTTCACTCTTTCCTAACAACCCTAAACATAACCCTAACCGCAACAAGAAGCTGAACCCGAGTTAGACCCGAAAAAACACGTACGGTGCCACTTTCTGCCATCAAAAAGTGCTCTCAGCGGAAGCCTTTGGGTACACCTGAACTCCCTGGGGGAGCCTTTACGAAACCCCACACTCAACAGGACTCTGCGTCTTCACTCTTTCCTAACAACCCTAAACATAACCCTAACCGCAACAAGAAGCTGAACCCGAGTTAGACCCGAAAAAACACGTACGGTGCCACTTTCTGCCATCAAAAAGTGCTCTCAGCGGAAGCCTTTGGGTACACCTGAACTCCCTGGGGGAGCCTTTACGCAACCCCACACTCAACAGGACTCTGCGTCTTCACTCTTTCCTAACAACCCTAAACATAACCCTAACCGCAACAAGAAGCTGAACCCGAGTTAGACCCGAAAAAACACGTACGGTGCCACTTTCTGCCATCAAAAAGTGCTCTCAGCAGAAGCCTTTGGGTACACCTGAACTCCCTGGGGGAGCCTTTACGCAACCCCACACTCAACAGGACTCTGCGTCTTCACTCTTTCCTAACAACCCTAAACATAACCCTAACCGGAACAAGTAGCTGAACCCGAGTTAGACCCGAAAAAACACGTACGGTGCCACTTTCTGCCATCAAAAAGTGCTCTCGGCGGAAGCCTTTGGGTACACCTGAACTCCCTGGGGGAGCCTTTACGCAACCCCACACTCAACAGGACTCTGCGTCTTCACTCTTTCCTAACAACCCTAAACATAAGCCTAACCGCAACAAGAAGCTGAACCCGAGTTAGACCCGAAAAAACACGTACGGTGCCACTTTCTGCCATCAAAAAGTGCTCTCAGCGGAAGCCTTTGGGTACACCTGAACTCCCTGGGGGAGCCTTTACGCAACCCCACACTCAACAGGACTCTGCGTCTTCACTCTTTCCTAACAACCCTAAACATAAGCCTAACCGCAACAAGAAGCTGAACCCGAGTTAGACCCGAAAAAACACGTACGGTGCCACTTTCTGCCATCAAAAAGTGCTCTCAGCGGAAGCCTTTGGGTACACCTGAACTCCCTGGGGGAGCCTTTACGCAACCCCGCACTCAACAGGACTCTGCGTCTTCACTCATTCCTAACAACCCTAAACATAACCCTAACCGCAACAAGAAGCTGAACCCGAGTTAGACCCGAAAAAACACGTACGGTGCCACTTTCTGCCATCAAAAAGTGCTCTCAGCGGAAGCCTTTGGGTACACCTGAACTCCCTGGGGGAGCCTTTACGCAACCCCACACTCAACAGGACTCTGCGTCTTCACTCTTTCCTAACAACCCTAAACATAACCCTAACCGCGACAAGAAGCTGAACCCGAGTTAGACCTGAAAAAACACGTACGGTGCCACTTTCTGCCATCAAAAAGTGCTCTCAGCGGAAGCCTTTGGGTACACCTGAACTCCCTGGGGGAGCCTTTACGCAACCCCACACTCAACAGGACTCTGCGTCTTCACTCTTTCCTAACAACCCTAAACATAACCCTAACCGCAACAAGAAGTTCAACCCGAGTTAGACCCGAAAAAAAACGTACGGTGCCACTTTCTGCCATCAAAAGGTGCTCTCAGCGGAAGCCTTTGGGTACACCTGAACTCCCTGGGGGAGCCTTTACGCAACCCCACACTCAACAGGACTCTGCGTCTTCACTCTTTCCTAACAACCCTAAACATAACCCTAACCGCAACAAGAAACTGAACCCGAGTTAGACCCGAAAAAACACGTACGGTGCCACTTTCTGCCATCAAAAAGTGCTCTCAGCGGAAGCCTTTGGGTACACCTGAACTCCCTGGGGGAGCCTTTACGCAACCCCGCACTCAACAGGACTCTGCGTCTTCACTCATTCCTAACAACCCTAAACATAACCCTAACCGCAACAAGAAGCTGAACCCGAGTTAGACCCGAAAAAACAGGTACGGTGCCACTTTCTGCCATCAAAAAGTGCTCTCAGCGGAAGCCTTTGGGTACACCTGAACTCCCTGGGGGAGCCTTTACGCAACCCCACACTCAACAGGACTCTGCGTCTTCACTCTTTCCTAACAACCCTAAACATAACCCTTACCGCAACAAGAAGCTGAACCCGAGTTAGACCCGAAAAAACACGTACGGTGCCACTTTCTGCCATCAAAAAGTGCTCTCAGCGGAAGCCTTTGGGTACACCTGAACTCCCTGGGGGAGCCTTTACGCAACCCCACACTCAACAGGACTCTGCGTCTTCACTCTTTCCTAACAACCCTAAACATAACCCTAACCGCAACAAGAAGCTGAACCCGAGTTAGACCCGAAAAAACACGTACGGTGCCACTTTCTGCCATCAAAAAGTGCTCTCAGCGGAAGCCTTTGGGTACACCTGAACTCCCTGGGGGAGCCTTTACGCAACCCCACACTCAACAGGACTCTGCGTCTTCACTCTTTCCTAACAACCCTAAACATAACCCTAACCGCAACAAGTAGCTGAACCCGAGTTAGACCCGAAAAAACACGTACGGTGCCACTTTCTGCCATCAAAAAGTGCTCTCAGCGGAAGCCTTTGGGTACACCTGAACTCCCTGGGGGAGCCTTTACGCAACCCCACACTCAACAGGACTCTGCGTCTTCACTCTTTCCTAACAACCCTAAGCATAACCCTAACCGGAACAAGAAGCTGAACCCGAGTTAGACCCGAAAAAACACGTACGGTGCCACTTTCTGCCATCAAAAAGTGCTCTCAGCGGAAGCCTTTGGGTACACCTGAACTCCCTGGGGGAGCCTTTACGCAACCCCACACTCAACAGGACTCTGCGTCTTCACTCTTTCCTAACAACCCTAAACATAACCCTAACCGCAACAAGAAGCTGAACCCGAGTTAGACCCGAAAAAACACGTACGGTGCCACTTTCTGCCATCAAAAAGTGCTCTCAGCGGAAGCCTTTGGGTACACCTGAACTCCCTGGGGGAGCCTTTACGCAACCCCACACTCAACAGGACTCTGCGTCTTCACTCTTTCCTAACAACCCTAAACATAACCCTAACCGCAACAAGTAGCTGAACCCGAGTTAGACCCGAAAAAACACGTACGGTGCCACTTTCTGCCATCAAAAAGTGCTCTCAGCGGAAGCCTTTGGGTACACCTGAACTCCCTGGGGGAGCCTTTACGCAACCCCACACTCAACAGGACTCTGCGTCTTCACTCTTTCCTAACAACCCTAAGCATAACCCTAACCGGAACAAGAAGCTGAACCCGAGTTAGACCCGAAAAAACACGTACGGTGCCACTTTCTGCCATCAAAAAGTGCTCTCAGCGGAAGCCTTTGGGTACACCTGAACTCCCTGGGGGAGCCTTTACGCAACCCCACACTCAACAGGACTCTGCGTCTTCACTCTTTCCTAACAACCCTAAACATAAGCCTAACCGCAACAAGAAGCTGAACCCGAGTTAGACCCGAAAAAACACGTACGGTGCCACTTTCTGCCATCAAAAAGTGCTCTCAGCGGAAGCCTTTGGGTACACCTGAACTCCCTGGGGGAGCCTTTACGCAACGCCGCACTCAACAGGACTCTGCGTCTTCACTCATTCCTAACAACCCTAAACATAACCCTAACCGGAACAAGTAGCTGAACCCGAGTTAGACCCGAAAAAACACGTACGGTGCCACTTTCTGCCATCAAAAAGTGCTCTCAGCGGAAGCCTTTGGGTACACCTGAACTCCCTGGGGGAGCCTTTACGCAACCCCACACTCAACAGGACTCTGCGTCTTCACTCTTTCCTAACAACCCTAAACATAACCCTAACCGCAACAAGAAGCTGAACCCGAGTTAGACCCGAAAAAACACGTACGGTGCCACTTTCTGCCATCAAAAAGTGCTCTCAGCGGAAGCCTTTGGGTACACCTGAACTCCCTGGGGGAGCCTTTACGCAACCCCACACTCAACAGGACTCTGCGTCTTCACTCTTTCCTAACAACCCTAAACATAACCCTAACCGCAACAAGAAGCTGAACCCGAGTTAGACCCGAAAAAACACGTACGGTGCCACTTTCTGCCATCCAAAAGTGCTCTCAGCGGAAGCCTTTGGGTACACCTGAACTCCCTGGGGGAGCCTTTACGCAACCCCGCACTCAACAGGACTCTGCGTCTTCACTCATTCCTAACAACCCTAAACATAACCCTAACCGCAACAAGAAGCTGAACCCGAGTTAGACCCGAAAAAACACGTACGGTGCCACTTTCTGCCATCAAAAAGTGCTCTCAGCGGAAGCCTTTGGGTACACCTGAACTCCCTGGGGGAGCCTTTACGCAACCCCGCACTCAACAGGACTCTGCGTCTTCACTCTTTCCTAACAACTCTAAACATAACCCTAACCGCAACAAGAAGCTGAACCCGAGTTAGACCCGAAAAAACACGTACGGTGCCACTTTCTGCCATCAAAAAGTGCTCTCAGCGGAAGCCTTTGGGTACACCTGAACTCCCTGGGGGAGCCTTTACGCAACCCCACACTCAACAGGACTCTGCGTCTTCACTCTTTCCTAACAACCCTAAACATAACCCTAACCGCAACAAGAAGCTGAACCCGAGTTAGACCCGAAAAAACACGTACGGTGCCACTTTCTGCCATCAAAAAGTGCTCTCAGCGGAAGCCTTTGGGTACACCTGAACTCCCTGGGGGAGCCTTTACGCAACCCCACACTCAACAGGACTCTGCGTCTTCACTCTTTCCTAACAACCCTAAACATAACCCTAACCGCAACAAGAAGCTGAACCCGAGTTAGACCCGAAAAAACACGTACGGTGCCACTTTCTGCCATCAAAAAGTGCTCTCAGCGGAAGCCTTTGGGTACACCTGAACTCCCTGGGGGAGCCTTTACGAAACCCCACACTCAACAGGACTCTGCGTCTTCACTCTTTCCTAACAACCCTAAACATAACCCTAACCGCAACAAGAAGCTGAACCCGAGTTAGACCCGAAAAAACACGTACGGTGCCACTTTCTGCCATCAAAAAGTGCTCTCAGCGGAAGCCTTTGGGTACACCTGAACTCCCTGGGGGAGCCTTTACGCAACCCCACACTCAACAGGACTCTGCGTCTTCACTCTTTCCTAACAACCCTAAACATAACCCTAACCGCAACAAGAAGCTGAACCCGAGTTAGACCCGAAAAAACACGTACGGTGCCACTTTCTGCCATCAAAAAGTGCTCTCAGCAGAAGCCTTTGGGTACACCTGAACTCCCTGGGGGAGCCTTTACGCAACCCCACACTCAACAGGACTCTGCGTCTTCACTCTTTCCTAACAACCCTAAACATAACCCTAACCGGAACAAGTAGCTGAACCCGAGTTAGACCCGAAAAAACACGTACGGTGCCACTTTCTGCCATCAAAAAGTGCTCTCGGCGGAAGCCTTTGGGTACACCTGAACTCCCTGGGGGAGCCTTTACGCAACCCCACACTCAACAGGACTCTGCGTCTTCACTCTTTCCTAACAACCCTAAACATAAGCCTAACCGCAACAAGAAGCTGAACCCGAGTTAGACCCGAAAAAACACGTACGGTGCCACTTTCTGCCATCAAAAAGTGCTCTCAGCGGAAGCCTTTGGGTACACCTGAACTCCCTGGGGGAGCCTTTACGCAACCCCACACTCAACAGGACTCTGCGTCTTCACTCTTTCCTAACAACCCTAAACATAAGCCTAACCGCAACAAGAAGCTGAACCCGAGTTAGACCCGAAAAAACACGTACGGTGCCACTTTCTGCCATCAAAAAGTGCTCTCAGCGGAAGCCTTTGGGTACACCTGAACTCCCTGGGGGAGCCTTTACGCAACCCCGCACTCAACAGGACTCTGCGTCTTCACTCATTCCTAACAACCCTAAACATAACCCTAACCGCAACAAGAAGCTGAACCCGAGTTAGACCCGAAAAAACACGTACGGTGCCACTTTCTGCCATCAAAAAGTGCTCTCAGCGGAAGCCTTTGGGTACACCTGAACTCCCTGGGGGAGCCTTTACGCAACCCCACACTCAACAGGACTCTGCGTCTTCACTCTTTCCTAACAACCCTAAACATAACCCTAACCGCGACAAGAAGCTGAACCCGAGTTAGACCTGAAAAAACACGTACGGTGCCACTTTCTGCCATCAAAAAGTGCTCTCAGCGGAAGCCTTTGGGTACACCTGAACTCCCTGGGGGAGCCTTTACGCAACCCCACACTCAACAGGACTCTGCGTCTTCACTCTTTCCTAACAACCCTAAACATAACCCTAACCGCAACAAGAAGTTCAACCCGAGTTAGACCCGAAAAAAAACGTACGGTGCCACTTTCTGCCATCAAAAGGTGCTCTCAGCGGAAGCCTTTGGGTACACCTGAACTCCCTGGGGGAGCCTTTACGCAACCCCACACTCAACAGGACTCTGCGTCTTCACTCTTTCCTAACAACCCTAAACATAACCCTAACCGCAACAAGAAACTGAACCCGAGTTAGACCCGAAAAAACACGTACGGTGCCACTTTCTGCCATCAAAAAGTGCTCTCAGCGGAAGCCTTTGGGTACACCTGAACTCCCTGGGGGAGCCTTTACGCAACCCCGCACTCAACAGGACTCTGCGTCTTCACTCATTCCTAACAACCCTAAACATAACCCTAACCGCAACAAGAAGCTGAACCCGAGTTAGACCCGAAAAAACAGGTACGGTGCCACTTTCTGCCATCAAAAAGTGCTCTCAGCGGAAGCCTTTGGGTACACCTGAACTCCCTGGGGGAGCCTTTACGCAACCCCACACTCAACAGGACTCTGCGTCTTCACTCTTTCCTAACAACCCTAAACATAACCCTTACCGCAACAAGAAGCTGAACCCGAGTTAGACCCGAAAAAACACGTACGGTGCCACTTTCTGCCATCAAAAAGTGCTCTCAGCAGAAGACTTTGGGTACACCTGAACTCCCTGGGGGAGCCTTTACGCAACCCCACACTCAACAGGACTCTGCGTCTTCACTCTTTCCTAACAACCCTAAACATAACCCTAACCGCAACAAGAAGCTGAACCCGAGTTAGACCCGAAAAAACACGTACGGTGCCACTTTCTGCCATCAAAAAGTGCTCTCAGCGGAAGCCTTTGGGTACACCTGAACTCCCTGGGGGAGCCTTTACGCAACCCCACACTCAACAGGACTCTGCGTCTTCACTCTTTCCTAACAACCCTAAACATAACCCTAACCGCAACAAGAAGCTGAACCCGAGTTAGACCCGAAAAAACACGTACGGTGCCACTTTCTGCCATCAAAAAGTGCTCTCAGCGGAAGCCTTTGGGTACACCTGAACTCCCTGGGGGAGCCTTTACGCAACCCCACACTCAACAGGACTCTGCGTCTTCACTCTTTCCTAACAACCCTAAACATAACCCTAACCGGAACAAGAAGCTCAACCCGAGTTAGACCCGAAAAAACACGTACGGTGCCACTTTCTGCCATCAAAAAGTGCTCTCAGCGGAAGCCTTTGGGTACACCTGAACTCCCTGGGGGAGCCTTTACGCAACCCCACACTCAACAGGACTCTGCGTCTTCACTCTTTCCTAACAACCCTAAACATAACCCTAACCGCAACAAGAAGCTGAACCCGAGTTAGACCCGAAAAAACACGTACGGTGCCACTTTCTGCCATCAAAAAGTGCTCTCAGCGGAAGCCTTTGGGTACACCTGAACTCCCTGGGGGAGCCTTTACGCAACCCCGCACTCAACAGGACTCTGCGTCTTCACTCATTCCTAACAACCCTAAACATAACCCTAACCGCAACAAGAAGCTGAACCCGAGTTAGACCCGAAAAAACACGTACGGTGCCACTTTCTGCCATCAAAAAGTGCTCTGAGCGGAAGCCTTTGGGTACACCTGAACTCCCTGGGGGAGCCTTTACGCAACCCCACACTCAACAGGACTCTGCGTCTTCACTCTTTCCTAACAACCCTAAACATAACCCTAACCGCAACAAGAAGCTGAACCCGAGTTAGACCCGAAAAAACACGTACGGTGCCACTTTCTGCCATCAAAAAGTGCTCTCAGCAGAAGCCTTTGGGTACACCTGAACTCCCTGGGGGAGCCTTTACGCAACCCCACACTCAACAGGACTCTGCGTCTTCACTCTTTCCTAACAACCCTAAACATAACCCTAACCGCAACAAGTAGCTGAACCCGAGTTAGACCCGAAAAAACACGTACGGTGCCACTTTCTGCCATCAAAAAGTGCTCTCAGCGGAAGCCTTTGGGTACACCTGAACTCCCTGGGGGAGCCTTTACGCAACCCCACACTCAACAGGACTCTGCGTCTTCACTCTTTCCTAACAACCCTAAGCATAACCCTAACCGGAACAAGAAGCTGAACCCGAGTTAGACCCGAAAAAACACGTACGGTGCCACTTTCTGCCATCAAAAAGTGCTCTCAGCGGAAGCCTTTGGGTACACCTGAACTCCCTGGGGGAGCCTTTACGCAACCCCACACTCAACAGGACTCTGCGTCTTCACTCTTTCCTAACAACCCTAAACATAACCCTAACCGCAACAAGAAGCTTAACCAGAGTTAGACCCGAAAAAACACGTACGGTGCCACTTTCTGCCATCAAAAAGTGCTCTGAGCGGAAGCCTTTGGGTACACCTGAACTCCCTGGGGGAGCCTTTACGCAACCCCACACTCAACAGGACTCTGCGTCTTCACTCTTTCCTAACAACCCTAAACATAACCCTAACCGCAACAAGAAGCTGAACCCGAGTTAGACCCGAAAAAACACGTACGGTGCCACTTTCTGCCATCAAAAAGTGCTCTCAGCGGAAGCCTTTGGGTACACCTGAACTCCCTGGGGGAGCCTTTACGCAACCCCACACTCAACAGGACTCTGCATCTTCACTCTTTCCTAACAACCCTAAACATAACCCTAACCGGAACAAGAAGCTCAACCCGAGTTAGACCCGAAAAAACACGTACGGTGCCACTTTCTGCCATCAAAAAGTGCTCTCAGCGGAAGCCTTTGGGTACACCTGAACTCCCTGGGGGAGCCTTTACGCAACCCCACACTCAACAGGACTCTGCGTCTTCACTCTTTCCTAACAACCCTAAACATAACCCTAACCGCAACAAGAAGCTGAACCCGAGTTAGACCCGAAAAAACACGTACGGTGCCACTTTCTGCCATCAAAAAGTGCTCTCAGCGGAAGCCTTTGGGTACACCTGAACTCCCTGGGGGAGCCTTTACGCAACCCCACACTCAACAGGACTCTGCGTCTTCACTCTTTCCTAACAACCCTAAACATAACCCTAACCGCAACAAGAAGCTGAACCCGAGTTAGACCCGAAAAAACACGTACGGTGCCACTTTCTGCCATTAAAAAGTGCTCTCAGCGGAAGCCTTTGGGTACACCTGAACTCCCTGGGGGAGCCTTTACGCAACCCCACACTCAACAGGACTCTGCGTCTTCACTCTTTCCTAACAACCCTAAACATAACCCTAACCGGAACAAGAAGCTGAACCCGAGTTAGACCCGAAAAAACACGTACGGTGCCACTTTCTGCCATCAAAAAGTGCTCTCAGCGGAAGCCTTAGGGTACACCTGAACTCCCTGGGGGAGCCTTTACGCAACCCCACACTCAACAGGACTCTGCGTCTTCACTCTTTCCTAACAACCCTAAACATAACCCTAACCGCAACAAGAAGCTGAACCCGAGTTAGACCCGAAAAAACACGTACGGTGCGACTTTCTGCCATCAAAAAGTGCTCTCAGCGGAAGCCTTTGGGTACACCTGAACTCCCTGGGGGAGCCTTTACGCAACCCCACACTCAACAGGACTCTGCGTCTTCACTCTTTCCTAACAACCCTAAACATAACCCTAACCGCAACAAGTAGCTGAACCCGAGTTAGACCCGAAAAAACACGTACGGTGCCACTTTCTGCCATCAAAAAGTGCTCTCAGCGGAAGCCTTTGGGTACACCTGAACTCCCTGGGGGAGCCTTTACGCAACCCCACACTCAACAGGACTCTGCGTCTTCACTCTTTCCTAACAACCCTAAACATAACCCTAACCGCAACAAGAAGCTGAACCCGAGTTAGACCCGAAAAAACACGTACGGTGCCACTTTCTGCCATCAAAAAGTGCTCTCAGCGGAAGCCTTTGGGTACACCTGAACTCCCTGGGGGAGCCTTTACGCAACCCCACACTCAACAGGACTCTGCGTCTTCACTCTTTCCTAACAACCCTAAACATAACCCTAACCGCAACAAGAAGCTGAACCCGAGTTAGACCCGAAAAAACACGTACGGTGCCACTTTCTGCCATCAAAAAGTGCTCTCAGCGGAAGCCTTTGGGTACACCTGAACTCCCTGGGGGAGCCTTTACGCAACCCCACACTCAACAGGACTCTGCATCTTCACTCTTTCCTAACAACCCTAAACATAACCCTAACCGGAACAAGAAGCTCAACCCGAGTTAGACCCGAAAAAACACGTACGGTGCCACTTTCTGCCATCAAAAAGTGCTCTCAGCGGAAGCCTTTGGGTACACCTGAACTCCCTGGGGGAGCCTTTACGCAACCCCACACTCAACAGGACTCTGCGTCTTCACTCTTTCCTAACAACCCTAAACATAACCCTAACCGCAACAAGAAGCTGAACCCGAGTTAGACCCGAAAAAACACGTACGGTGCCACTTTCTGCCATCAAAAAGTGCTCTCAGCGGAAGCCTTTGGGTACACCTGAACTCCCTGGGGGAGCCTTTACGCAACCCCACACTCAACAGGACTCTGCGTCTTCACTCTTTCCTAACAACCCTAAACATAACCCTAACCGCAACAAGAAGCTGAACCTGAGTTAGACCCGAAAAAACACGTACGGTGCCACTTTCTGCCATTAAAAAGTGCTCTCAGCGGAAGCCTTTGGGTACACCTGAACTCCCTGGGGGAGCCTTTACGCAACCCCACACTCAACAGGACTCTGCGTCTTCACTCTTTCCTAACAACCCTAAACATAACCCTAACCGCAACAAGAAGCTGAACCCGAGTTAGACCCGAAAAAACACGTACGGTGCCACTTTCTGCCATCAAAAAGTGCTCTCAGCGGAAGCCTTAGGGTACACCTGAACTCCCTGGGGGAGCCTTTACGCAACCCCACACTCAACAGGACTCTGCGTCTTCACTCTTTCCTAACAACCCTAAACATAACCCTAACCGCAACAAGAAGCTCAACCCGAGTTAGACCCGAAAAAAAACGTACGGTGCCACTTTCTGCCATCAAAAAGTGCTCTCAGCGGAAGCCTTTGGGAACACCTGAACTCCCTGGGGGAGCCTTTACGCAACCCCACACTCAACAGGACTCTGCGTCTTCACTGTTTCCTAACAACCCTAAACATAACCCTAACCGCAACAAGAAGCTGAACCCGAGTTAGACCCGAAAAAACACGTACGGTGCCACTTTCTGCCGTCAAAACGTGCTCTCAGCGGAAGCCTTTGGGTACACCTGAACTCCCTGGGGGAGCCTTTACGCAACCCCACACTCAACAGGACTCTGCGTCTTCACTCTTTCCTAACAACCCTAAACATAAGCCTAACCGCAACAAGAAGCTGAACCCGAGTTAGACCCGAAAAAACACGTACGGTGCCACTTTCTGCCATCAAAAAGTGCTCTCAGCGGAAGCCTTTGGGTACACCTGAACGCCCTGGGGGAGCCTTTACGCAACCCCACACTCAACAGGACTCTGCGTCTTCACTCTTTCCTAACAACCCTAAACATTACCCTAACCGCAACAAGAAGCTGAACCCGAGTTAGACCCAAAAAAACACGTACGGTGCCACTTTCTGCCATCCAAAAGTGCTCTCAGCGGAAGCCTTTGGGTACACCTGAACTCCCTGGGGGAGCCTTTACGCAACCCCACACTCAACAGGACTCTGCGTCTTCACTCTTTCCAAACAACCCTAAACATAACCCTAACCGGAACAAGAAGCTGAACCCGAGTTAGACCCGAAAAAACACGTACGGTGCCACTTTCTGCCATCAAAAAGTGCTCTCAGCGGAAGCCTTTGGGTACACCTGAACTCCCTGGGGGAGCCTTTACGCAACCCCACACTCAACAGGACTCTGCGTCTTCACTCTTTCCTAACAACCCTAAACATAACCCTAACCGCAACAAGAAGCTGAACCCGAGTTAGACCCGAAAAAACACGTACGGTGCCACTTTCTGCCATCAAAAAGTGCTCTCAGCGGAAGCCTTTGGGTACACCTGAACTCCCTGGGGGAGCCTTTACGCAACCCCACACTCAACAGGACTCTGCGTCTTCACTCTTTCCTAACAACCCTAAACATAACCCTAACCGCAACAAGAAGCTGAACCCGAGTTAGACCCGAAAAAACACGTACGGTGCCACTTTCTGCCATCAAAAAGTGCTCTCAGCGGAAGCCTTTGGGTACACCTGAACTCCCTGGGGGAGCCTTTACGCAACCCCACACTCAACAGGACTCTGCGTCTTCACTCTTTCCTAACAACCCTAAACATAACCCTAACCGCAACAAGAAGCTGAACCCGAGTTAGACCCGAAAAAACACGTACGGTGCCACTTTCTGCCATCAAAAAGTGCTCTCAGTGGAAGCCTTTGGGTACACCTGACCTCCCTGGGGGAGCCTTTACGCAACCCCACACTCAACAGGACTCTGCGTCTTCACTCATTCCTAACAACCCTAAACATAACCCTAACCGCAACAAGAAGCTGAACCCGAGTTAGACCCGAAAAAACACGTACGGTGCCACTTTCTGCCATCAAAAAGTGCTCTCAGCGGAAGCCTTTGGGTACACCTGAACTCCCTGGGGGAGCCTTTACGCAACCCCACACTCAACAGGACTCTGCGTCTTCACTCTTTCCTAACAACCCTAAACATAACCCTAACCGCGACAAGAAGCTGAACCCGAGTTAGACCTGAAAAAACACGTACGGTGCCACTTTCTGCCATCAAAAAGTGCTCTCAGCGGAAGCCTTTGGGTACACCTGAACTCCCTGGGGGAGCCTTTACGCAACCCCACACTCAACAGGACTCTGCGTCTTCACTCTTTCCTAACAACCCTAAACATAACCCTAACCGCAACAAGAAGTTCAACCCGAGTTAGACCCGAAAAAAAACGTACGGTGCCACTTTCTGCCATCAAAAGGTGCTCTCAGCGGAAGCCTTTGGGTACACCTGAACTCCCTGGGGGAGCCTTTACGCAACCCCACACTCAACAGGACTCTGCGTCTTCACTCTTTCCTAACAACCCTAAACATAACCCTAACCGCAACAAGAAACTGAACCCGAGTTAGACCCGAAAAAACACGTACGGTGCCACTTTCTGCCATCAAAAAGTGCTCTCAGCGGAAGCCTTTGGGTACACCTGAACTCCCTGGGGGAGCCTTTACGCAACCCCGCACTCAACAGGACTCTGCGTCTTCACTCATTCCTAACAACCCTAAACATAACCCTAACCGCAACAAGAAGCTGAACCCGAGTTAGACCCGAAAAAACAGGTACGGTGCCACTTTCTGCCATCAAAAAGTGCTCTCAGCGGAAGCCTTTGGGTACACCTGAACTCCCTGGGGGAGCCTTTACGCAACCCCACACTCAACAGGACTCTGCGTCTTCACTCTTTCCTAACAACCCTAAACATAACCCTTACCGCAACAAGAAGCTGAACCCGAGTTAGACCCGAAAAAACACGTACGGTGCCACTTTCTGCCATCAAAAAGTGCTCTCAGCAGAAGACTTTGGGTACACCTGAACTCCCTGGGGGAGCCTTTACGCAACCCCACACTCAACAGGACTCTGCGTCTTCACTCTTTCCTAACAACCCTAAACATAACCCTAACCGCAACAAGAAGCTGAACCCGAGTTAGACCCGAAAAAACACGTACGGTGCCACTTTCTGCCATCAAAAAGTGCTCTCAGCGGAAGCCTTTGGGTACACCTGAACTCCCTGGGGGAGCCTTTACGCAACCCCACACTCAACAGGACTCTGCGTCTTCACTCTTTCCTAACAACCCTAAACATAACCCTAACCGCAACAAGAAGCTGAACCCGAGTTAGACCCGAAAAAACACGTACGGTGCCACTTTCTGCCATCAAAAAGTGCTCTCAGCGGAAGCCTTTGGGTACACCTGAACTCCCTGGGGGAGCCTTTACGCAACCCCACACTCAACAGGACTCTGCGTCTTCACTCTTTCCTAACAACCCTAAACATAACCCTAACCGGAACAAGAAGCTCAACCCGAGTTAGACCCGAAAAAACACGTACGGTGCCACTTTCTGCCATCAAAAAGTGCTCTCAGCGGAAGCCTTTGGGTACACCTGAACTCCCTGGGGGAGCCTTTACGAAACCCCACACTCAACAGGACTCTGCGTCTTCACTCTTTCCTAACAACCCTAAACATAACCCTAACCGCAACAAGAAGCTGAACCCGAGTTAGACCCGAAAAAACACGTACGGTGCCACTTTCTGCCATCAAAAAGTGCTCTCAGCGGAAGCCTTTGGGTACACCTGAACTCCCTGGGGGAGCCTTTACGCAACCCCGCACTCAACAGGACTCTGCGTCTTCACTCATTCCTAACAACCCTAAACATAACCCTAACCGCAACAAGAAGCTGAACCCGAGTTAGACCCGAAAAAACACGTACGGTGCCACTTTCTGCCATCAAAAAGTGCTCTCAGCGGAAGCCTTTGGGTACACCTGAACTCCCTGGGGGAGCCTTTACGCAACCCCACACTCAACAGGACTCTGCGTCTTCACTCTTTCCTAACAACCCTAAACATAACCCTAACCGCAACAAGAAGCTGAACCCGAGTTAGACCCGAAAAAACACGTACGGTGCCACTTTCTGCCATCAAAAAGTGCTCTCAGCAGAAGCCTTTGGGTACACCTGAACTCCCTGGGGGAGCCTTTACGCAACCCCACACTCAACAGGACTCTGCGTCTTCACTCTTTCCTAACAACCCTAAACATAACCCTAACCGCAACAAGTAGCTGAACCCGAGTTAGACCCGAAAAAACACGTACGGTGCCACTTTCTGCCATCAAAAAGTGCTCTCAGCGGAAGCCTTTGGGTACACCTGAACTCCCTGGGGGAGCCTTTACGCAACCCCACACTCAACAGGACTCTGCGTCTTCACTCTTTCCTAACAACCCTAAACATAACCCTAACCGGAACAAGAAGCTGAACCCGAGTTAGACCCGAAAAAACACGTACGGTGCCACTTTCTGCCATCAAAAAGTGCTCTCAGCGGAAGCCTTTGGGTACACCTGAACTCCCTGGGGGAGCCTTTACGCAACCCCACACTCAACAGGACTCTGCGTCTTCACTCTTTCCTAACAACCCTAAACATAACCCTAACCGCAACAAGAAGCTTAACCAGAGTTAGACCCGAAAAAACACGTACGGTGCCACTTTCTGCCATCAAAAAGTGCTCTGAGCGGAAGCCTTTGGGTACACCTGAACTCCCTGGGGGAGCCTTTACGCAACCCCACACTCAACAGGACTCTGCGTCTTCACTCTTTCCTAACAACCCTAAACATAACCCTAACCGCAACAAGAAGCTGAACCCGAGTTAGACCCGAAAAAACACGTACGGTGCCACTTTCTGCCATCAAAAAGTGCTCTCAGCGGAAGCCTTTGGGTACACCTGAACTCCCTGGGGGAGCCTTTACGCAACCCCACACTCAACAGGACTCTGCATCTTCACTCTTTCCTAACAACCCTAAACATAACCCTAACCGGAACAAGAAGCTCAACCCGAGTTAGACCCGAAAAAACACGTACGGTGCCACTTTCTGCCATCAAAAAGTGCTCTCAGCGGAAGCCTTTGGGTACACCTGAACTCCCTGGGGGAGCCTTTACGCAACCCCACACTCAACAGGACTCTGCGTCTTCACTCTTTCCTAACAACCCTAAACATAACCCTAACCGCAACAAGAAGCTGAACCCGAGTTAGACCCGAAAAAACACGTACGGTGCCACTTTCTGCCATCAAAAAGTGCTCTCAGCGGAAGCCTTTGGGTACACCTGAACTCCCTGGGGGAGCCTTTACGCAACCCCACACTCAACAGGACTCTGCGTCTTCACTCTTTCCTAACAACCCTAAACATAACCCTAACCGCAACAAGAAGCTGAACCCGAGTTAGACCCGAAAAAACACGTACGGTGCCACTTTCTGCCATTAAAAAGTGCTCTCAGCGGAAGCCTTTGGGTACACCTGAACTCCCTGGGGGAGCCTTTACGCAACCCCACACTCAACAGGACTCTGCGTCTTCACTCTTTCCTAACAACCCTAAACATAACCCTAACCGGAACAAGAAGCTGAACCCGAGTTAGACCCGAAAAAACACGTACGGTGCCACTTTCTGCCATCAAAAAGTGCTCTCAGCGGAAGCCTTAGGGTACACCTGAACTCCCTGGGGGAGCCTTTACGCAACCCCACACTCAACAGGACTCTGCGTCTTCACTCTTTCCTAACAACCCTAAACATAACCCTAACCGCAACAAGAAGCTGAACCCGAGTTAGACCCGAAAAAACACGTACGGTGCCACTTTCTGCCATCAAAAAGTGCTCTCAGCGGAAGCCTTTGGGTACACCTGAACTCCCTGGGGGAGCCTTTACGCAACCCCACACTCAACAGGACTCTGCATCTTCACTCTTTCCTAACAACCCTAAACATAACCCTAACCGGAACAAGAAGCTCAACCCGAGTTAGACCCGAAAAAACACGTACGGTGCCACTTTCTGCCATCAAAAAGTGCTCTCAGCGGAAGCCTTTGGGTACACCTGAACTCCCTGGGGGAGCCTTTACGCAACCCCACACTCAACAGGACTCTGCGTCTTCACTCTTTCCTAACAACCCTAAACATAACCCTAACCGCAACAAGAAGCTGAACCCGAGTTAGACCCGAAAAAACACGTACGGTGCCACTTTCTGCCATCAAAAAGTGCTCTCAGCGGAAGCCTTTGGGTACACCTGAACTCCCTGGGGGAGCCTTTACGCAACCCCACACTCAACAGGACTCTGCGTCTTCACTCTTTCCTAACAACCCTAAACATAACCCTAACCGCAACAAGAAGCTGAACCTGAGTTAGACCCGAAAAAACACGTACGGTGCCACTTTCTGCCATTAAAAAGTGCTCTCAGCGGAAGCCTTTGGGTACACCTGAACTCCCTGGGGGAGCCTTTACGCAACCCCACACTCAACAGGACTCTGCGTCTTCACTCTTTCCTAACAACCCTAAACATAACCCTAACCGCAACAAGAAGCTGAACCCGAGTTAGACCCGAAAAAACACGTACGGTGCCACTTTCTGCCATCAAAAAGTGCTCTCAGCGGAAGCCTTAGGGTACACCTGAACTCCCTGGGGGAGCCTTTACGCAACCCCACACTCAACAGGACTCTGCGTCTTCACTCTTTCCTAACAACCCTAAACATAACCCTAACCGCAACAAGAAGCTCAACCCGAGTTAGACCCGAAAAAAAACGTACGGTGCCACTTTCTGCCATCAAAAAGTGCTCTCAGCGGAAGCCTTTGGGAACACCTGAACTCCCTGGGGGAGCCTTTACGCAACCCCACACTCAACAGGACTCTGCGTCTTCACTGTTTCCTAACAACCCTAAACATAACCCTAACCGCAACAAGAAGCTGAACCCGAGTTAGACCCGAAAAAACACGTACGGTGCCACTTTCTGCCATCAAAAAGTGCTCTCAGCGGAAGCCTTTGGGTACACCTGAACGCCCTGGGGGAGCCTTTACGCAACCCCACACTCAACAGGACTCTGCGTCTTCACTCTTTCCTAACAACCCTAAACATTACCCTAACCGCAACAAGAAGCTGAACCCGAGTTAGACCCAAAAAAACACGTACGGTGCCACTTTCTGCCATCCAAAAGTGCTCTCAGCGGAAGCCTTTGGGTACACCTGAACTCCCTGGGGGAGCCTTTACGCAACCCCACACTCAACAGGACTCTGCGTCTTCACTCTTTCCAAACAACCCTAAACATAACCCTAACCGGAACAAGAAGCTGAACCCGAGTTAGACCCGAAAAAACACGTACGGTGCCACTTTCTGCCATCAAAAAGTGCTCTCAGCGGAAGCCTTTGGGTACACCTGAACTCCCTGGGGGAGCCTTTACGCAACCCCACACTCAACAGGACTCTGCGTCTTCACTCTTTCCTAACAACCCTAAACATAACCCTAACCGCAACAAGAAGCTGAACCCGAGTTAGACCCGAAAAAACACGTACGGTGCCACTTTCTGCCATCAAAAAGTGCTCTCAGCGGAAGCCTTTGGGTACACCTGAACTCCCTGGGGGAGCCTTTACGCAACCCCACACTCAACAGGACTCTGCGTCTTCACTCTTTCCTAACAACCCTAAACATAACCCTAACCGCAACAAGAAGCTGAACCCGAGTTAGACCCGAAAAAACACGTACGGTGCCACTTTCTGCCATCAAAAAGTGCTCTCAGCGGAAGCCTTTGGGTACACCTGAACTCCCTGGGGGAGCCTTTACGCAACCCCACACTCAACAGGACTCTGCGTCTTCACTCTTTCCTAACAACCCTAAACATAACCCTAACCGCAACAAGAAGCTGAACCCGAGTTAGACCCGAAAAAACACGTACGGTGCCACTTTCTGCCATCAAAAAGTGCTCTCAGTGGAAGCCTTTGGGTACACCTGACCTCCCTGGGGGAGCCTTTACGCAACCCCACACTCAACAGGACTCTGCGTCTTCACTCTTTCCTAACAACCCTAAACATAACCCTAACCGCAACAAGAAGCTGAACCCGAGTTAGACCCGAAAAAACACGTACGGTGCCACTTTCTGCCATCAAAAAGTGCTCTCAGTGGAAGCCTTTGGGTACACCTGAACTCCCTGGGGGAGCCTTTACGCAACCCCACACTCAACAGGACTCTGCGTCTTCACTCTTTCCTAACAACCCTAAACATAACCCTAACTGCAACAAGAAGCTGAACCCGAGTTAGACCCGAAAAAACACGTACGGTGCCACTTTCTGCCATCAAAAAGTGCTCTCAGCGGAAGCCTTTGGGTACACCTGAACTCCCTGGGGGAGCCTTTACGCAACCCCACACTCAACAGGACTCTGCGTCTTCACTCTTTCCTAACAACCCTAAACATAACCCTAACCACAACAAGAAGCTGAACCCAAGTTAGACCCGAAAAAACACGTACGGTGCCACTTTCTGCCATCAAAAAGTGCTCTCAGCGGAAGCCTTTGGGTACACCTGAACTCCCTGGGGGAGCCTTTACGCAACCCCACACTCAACAGGACTCTGCGTCTTCACTCTTTCCTAACAACCCTAAACATAACCCTAACCGCAACAAGAAGCTGAACCCGAGTTAGACCCGAAAAAACACGTACGGTGCCACTTTATGCCATCCAAAAGTGCTCTCAGTGGAAGCCTTTGGGTACACCTGAACTCCCTGGGGGAGCCTTTACGCAACCCCACACTCAACAGGACTCTGCGTCTTCACTCTTTCCTAACAACCCTAAACATAACCCTAACCGCAACAAGAAGCTGAACCCGAGTTAGACCCGAAAAAACACGTACGGTGCCACTTTCTGCCATCAAAATGTGCTCTCAGCGGAAGCCTTTGGGTACACCTGAACTCCCTGGGGGAGCCTTTACGCAACCCCACACTCAACAGGACTCTGCGTCTTCACTCTTTCCTAACAACCCTAAACATAAGCCTAACCGCAACAAGAAGCTGAACCCGAGTTAGACCCGAAAAAACACGTACGGTGCCACTTTCTGCCATCAAAAAGTGCTCTCAGCGGAAGCCTTTGGGTACACCTGAACTCCCAGGGGGAGCCTTTACGCAACCCCACACTCAACAGGACTCTGCGTCTTCACTCTTTCCTAACAACCCTAAACATAACCCTAACCGCAACAAGAAGCTGAACCCGAGTTAGACCCGAAAAAACACGTACGGTGCCACTTTCTGCCATCAAAAAGTGCTCTCAGCGGAAGCCTTTGGGTACACCTGAACTCCCTGGGGGAGCCTTTACGCAACCCCACACTCAACAGGACTCTGCGTCTTCACTCTTTCCTAACAACCCTAAACATAACCCTAACCGGAACAAGAAGCTGAACCCGAGTTAGACCCGAAAAAACACGTACGGTGCCACTTTCTGCCATCAAAAAGTGCTCTCAGTGGAAGCCTTTGGGTACACCTGAACTCCCTGGGGGAGCCTTTACGCAACCCCACACTCAACAGGACTCTGCGTCTTCACTCTTTCCTAACAACCCTAAACATAATCCTAACCGCAACAAGAAGCTGAACCCGAGTTAGACCCGAAAAAACACGTACGGTGCCACTTTCTGCCATCAAAAAGTGCTCTCAGCGGAAGCCTTTGGGTACACCTGAACTCCCTGGGGGAGCCTTTACGCAACCCCACACTCAACAGGACTCTGCGTCTTCACTCTTTCCTAACAACCCTAAACATAACCCTAACCGCAACAAGAAGCTCAACCTGAGTTAGACCCGAAAAAACACGTACGGTGCCACTTTCTGCCATCAAAAAGTGCTCTCAGCGGAAGCCTTTGGGTGCACCTGAACTCCCTGGGGGAGCCTTTACGCAACCCCACACTCAACAGGACTCTGCGTCTTCACTCTTTCCTAACAACCCTAAACATAACCCTAACCGCAACAAGAAGCTGAACCCGAGTTAGACCCGAAAAAACACGTACGGTGCCACTTTCTGCCATCAAAAAGTGCTCTCAGCGGAAGCCTTTGGGTACACCTGAACTCCCTGGGGGAGCCTTTACGCAACCCCACACTCAACAGGACTCTGCGTCTTCACTCTTTCCTAACAACCCTAAACATAACCCTAACCACAACAAGAAGCTGAACCCGAGTTAGACCCGAAAAAACACGTATGGTGCCACTTTCTGCCATCAAAAAGTGCTCTCAGCGGAAGCCTTTGGGTACACCTGAACTCCCTGGGGGAGCCTTTACGCAACCCCGCACTCAACAGGACTCTGCGTCTTCACTCTTTCCTAACAACCCTAAACATAACCCTAACCGCAACAAGAAGCTGAACCCGAGTTAGACCCGAAAAAACACGTACGGTGCCACTTTCTGCCATCAAAAAGTGCTCTGAGCGGAAGCCTTTGGGTACACCTGAACTCCCTGGGGGAGCCTTTACGCAACCCCACACTCAACAGGACTCTGCGTCTTCACTCTTTCCTAACAACCCTAAACATAACCCTAACCGCAACAAGAAGCTGAACCCGAGTTAGACCCGAAAAAACACGTACGGTGCCACTTTCTGCCATCAAAAAGTGCTCTCAGCGGAAGCTTTTGGGTACACCTGAACTCCCAGGGGGAGCCTTTACGCAACCCCACACTCAACAGGACTCTGCGTCTTCACTCTTTCCTAACAACCCTAAACATAACCCTAACCGCAACAAGAAGCTGAACCCGAGTTAGACCCGAAAAAACACGTACGGTGCCACTTTCTGCCATCAAAAAGTGCTCTCAGCGGAAGCCTTAGGGTACACCTGAACTCCCTGGGGGAGCCTTTACGCAACCCCACACTCAACAGGACTCTGCGTCTTCACTCTTTCCAAACAACCCTAAACATAACCCTAACCGCAACAAGAAGCTCAACCCGAGTTAGACCCGAAAAAACACGTACGGTGCCACTTTCTGCCATCCAAAAGTGCTCTCAGCGGAAGCCTTTGGGTACACCTGAACTCCCTGAGGGAGCCTTTACGCAACCCCACACTCAACAGGACTCTGCGTCTTCACTCTTTCCTAACAACCCTAAACATAACCCTAACCGGAACAAGAAGCTGAACCCGAGTTAGACCCGAAAAAACACGTACGGTGCCACTTTCTGCCATCAAAAAGTGCTCTCAGCGGAAGCCTTTGGGTACACCTGAACTCCCTGGGGGAGCCTTTACGCAACCCCACACTCAACAGGACTCTGCGTCTTCACTCTTTCCTAACAACCCTAAACATAACCCTAACCGCAACAAGAAGCTGAACCCGAGTTAGACCCGAAAAAACACGTACGGTGCCACTTTCTGCCATCAAAAAGTGCTCTCAGCGGAAGCCTTTGGGTGCACCTGAACTCCCTGGGGGAGCCTTTACGCAACCCCACACTCAACAGGACTCTGCGTCTTCACTCTTTCCTAACAACCCTAAACATAACCCTAACCGCAACAAGAAGCTGAACCCGAGTTAGACCCGAAAAAACACGTACGGTGCCACTTTCTGCCATCAAAAAGTGCTCTCAGCGGAAGCCTTTGGGTACACCTGAACTCCCTGGGGGAGCCTTTACGCAACCCCACACTCAACAGGACTCTGCGTCTTCACTCTTTCCTAACAACCCTAAACATAACCCTAACCACAACAGGAAGCTGAACCCGAGTTAGACCCGAAAAAACACGTACGGTGCCACTTTCTGCCATCAAAAAGTGCTCTCAGTGGAAGCCTTTGGGTACACCTGAACTCCCTGGGGGAGCCTTTACGCAACCCCACACTCAACAGGACTCTGCGTCTTCACTCTTTCCTAACAACCCTAAACATAACCCTAACCGCAACAAGAAGCTGAACCCGAGTTAGACCCGAAAAAACACGTACGGTGCCACTTTCTGCCATCAAAAAGTGCTCTCAGCGGAAGCCTTAGGGTACACCTGACCTCCGTGGGGGAGCCTTTACGCAACCCCACACTCAACAGGACTCTGCGTCTTCACTCTTTCCTAACAACCCTAAACATAACCCTAACCGCAACAAGAAGCTCAACCCGAGTTAGACCCGAAAAAAAACGTACGGTGCCACTTTCTGCCATCAAAAAGTGCTCTCAGCGGAAGCCTTTGGGTACACCTGAACTCCCTGGGGGAGCCTTTACGCAACCCCACACTCAACAGGACTCTGCGTCTTCACTCTTTCCTAACAACCCTAAACATAACCCTAACCGCAACAAGAAGCTGAACCCGAGTTAGGCCCGAAAAAACACGTACGGTGCCACTTTCTGCCATCAAAAAGTGCTCTCAGCGGAAGCCTTTGGGTACACCTGAACTCCCTGGGGGAGCCTTTACGCAACCCCACACTCAACAGGACTCTGCGTCTTCACTCTTTCCTAACAACCCTAAACATAACCCTAACCGGAACAAGAAGCTGAACCCGAGTTAGACCCGAAAAAACACGTACGGTGCCACTTTCTGCCATCAAAAAGTGCTCTCAGCGGAAGCCTTAGGGTACGCCTGAACTCCCTGGGGGAGCCTTTACGCAACCCCACACTCAACAGGACTCTACGTCTTCACTCTTTCCAAACAACCCTAAACATAACCCTAACCGCAACAAGAAGCTGAACCCGAGTTAGACCCGAAAAAACACGTACGGTGCCACTTTCTGCCATCCAAAAGTGCTCTCAGCGGAAGCCTTTGGGTACACCTGAACTCCCTGGGGGAGCCTTTACGCAACCCCACACTCAACAGGACTCTGCGTCTTCACTCTTTCCTAACAACCCTAAACATAAGCCTAACCGCAACAAGAAGCTGAACCCGAGTTAGACCCGAAAAAACACGTACGGTGCCACTTTCTGCCATCAAAAAGTGCTCTGAGCGGAAGCCTTTGGGTACACCTGAACTCCCTGGGGGAGCCTTTACGCAACCCCACACTCAACAGGACTCTGCGTCTTCACTCTTTCCTAACAACCCTAAACATAACCCTAACCGCAACAAGAAGCTGAACCCGAGTTAGACCCGAAAAAACACGTACGGTGCCACTTTCTGCCATCAAAAAGTGCTCTCAGCGGAAGCCTTTGGGTACACCTGAACTCCCTGGGGGAGCCTTTACGCAACCCCACACTCAACAGGACTCTGCGTCTTCACTCTTTCCTAACAACCCTAAACATAACCCTAACTGCAACAAGAAGCTGAACCCGAGTTAGACCCGAAAAAACACGTACGGTGCCACTTTCTGCCATCAAAAAGTGCTCTCAGCGGAAGCCTTTGGGTACACCTGAACTCCCTGGGGGAGCCTTTACGCAACCCCACACTCAACAGGACTCTGCGTCTTCACTCTTTCCTAACAACCCTAAACATAACCCTAACCGCAACAAGAAGCTGAACCCGAGTTAGACCCGAAAAAACACGTACGGTGCCACTTTCTGCCATCAAAAAGTGCTCTCAGCGGAAGCCTTTGGGTACACCTGAACTCCCTGGGGGAGCCTTTACGCAACCCCACACTCAACAGGACTCTGCGTCTTCACTCTTTCCTAACAACCCTAAACATAACCCTAACCGGAACAAGAAGCTGAACCCGAGTTAGACCCGAAAAAACACGTACGGTGCCACTTTCTGCCATCAAAAAGTGCTCTCAGCGGAAGCCTTAGGGTACGCCTGAACTCCCTGGGGGAGCCTTTACGCAACCCCACACTCAACAGGACTCTGCGTCTTCACTCTTTCCAAACAACCCTAAACATAACCCTAACCGCAACAAGAAGCTGAACCCGAGTTAGACCCGAAAAAACACGTACGGTGCCACTTTCTGCCATCCAAAAGTGCTCTCAGCGGAAGCCTTTGGGTACACCTGAACTCCCTGGGGGAGCCTTTACGCAACCCCACACTCAACAGGACTCTGCGTCTTCACTCTTTCCTAACAACCCTAAACATAAGCCTAACCGCAACAAGAAGCTGAACCCGAGTTAGACCCGAAAAAACACGTACGGTGCCACTTTCTGCCATCAAAAAGTGCTCTGAGCGGAAGCCTTTGGGTACACCTGAACTCCCTGGGGGAGCCTTTACGCAACCCCACACTCAACAGGACTCTGCGTCTTCACTCTTTCCTAACAACCCTAAACATAACCCTAACCGCAACAAGAAGCTGAACCCGAGTTAGACCCGAAAAAACACGTACGGTGCCACTTTCTGCCATCAAAAAGTGCTCTCAGCGGAAGCCTTTGGGTACACCTGAACTCCCTGGGGGAGCCTTTACGCAACCCCACACTCAACAGGACTCTGCGTCTTCACTCTTTCCTAACAACCCTAAACATAACCCTAACTGCAACAAGAAGCTGAACCCGAGTTAGACCCGAAAAAACACGTACGGTGCCACTTTCTGCCATCAAAAAGTGCTCTCAGCGGAAGCCTTTGGGTACACCTGAACTCCCTGGGGGAGCCTTTACGCAACCCCACACTCAACAGGACTCTGCGTCTTCACTCTTTCCTAACAACCCTAAACATAACCCTAACCGCAACAAGAAGCTGAACCCGAGTTAGACCCGAAAAAACACGTACGGTGCCACTTTCTGCCATCAAAAAGTGCTCTCAGCGGAAGCCTTTGGGTACACCTGAACTCCCTGGGGGAGCCTTTACGCAACCCCACACTCAACAGGACTCTGCGTCTTCACTCTTTCCTAACAACCCTAAACATAACCCTAACCGCAACAAGAAGCTGAACGCGAGTTAGACCCGAAAAAACATGTACGGTGCCACTTTCTGCCATCCAAAAGTGCTCTCAGTGGAAGCCTTTGGGTACACCTGAACTCCCTGGGGGAGCCTTTACGCAACCCCACACTCAACAGGACTCTGCGTCTTCACTCTTTCCTAACAACCCTAAACATAACCCTAACCGCAACAAGAAGCTGAACCCGAGTTAGACCCGAAAAAACACGTACGGTGCCACTTTCTGCCATCAAAAAGTGCTCTCAGCGGAAGCCTTTGGGTACACCTGAACTCCCTGGGGGAGCCTTTACGCAACCCCACACTCAACAGGACTCTGCGTCTTCACTCTTTCCTAACAACCCTAAACATAACCCTAACCGCAACAAGAAGCTGAACCCGAGTTAGACCCGAAAAAACACGTACGGTGCCACTTTCTGCCATCAAAACGTGCTCTCAGCGGAAGCCTTTGGGTACACCTGAACTCCCTGGGGGAGCCTTTACGCAACCCCACACTCAACAGGACTCTGCGTCTTCACTCTTTCCTAACAACCCTAAACATAACCCTAACCGCAACAAGAAGCTGAACCCGAGTTAGACCCGAAAAAACACGTACGGTGCCACTTTCTGCCATCAAAAAGTGCTCTCAGCGGAAGCCTTTGGGTACACCTGAACTCCCAGGGGGAGCCTTTACGCAACCCCACACTCAACAGGACTCTGCGTCTTCACTCTTTCCTAACAACCCTAAACATAACCCTAACCGGAACAAGAAGCTGAACCCGAGTTAGACCCGAAAAAACACGTACGGTGCCACTTTCTGCCATCAAAAAGTGCTCTCAGCGGAAGCCTTTGGGTACACCTGAACTCCCTGGGGGAGCCTTTACGCAACCCCACACTCAACAGGACTCTGCGTCTTCACTCTTTCCTAACAACCCTAAACATAACCCTTACCGCAACAAGAAGCTGAACCCGAGTTAGACCCGAAAAAACACGTACGGTGCCACTTTCTGCCATCAAAAAGTGCTCTCAGCGGAAGCCTTTGGGTACACCTGAACTCCCTGGGGGAGCCTTTACGCAACCCCACACTCAACAGGACTCTGCGTCTTCACTCTTTCCTAACAACCCTAAACATAACCCTAACCGCAACAAGAAGCTGAACCCGAGTTAGACCCGAAAAAACACGTACGGTGCCACTTTCTGCCATCAAAAAGTGCTCTCAGCGGAAGCCTTTGGGTACACCTGAACTCCCTGGGGGAGCCTTTACGCAACCCCACACTCAACAGGACTCTGCGTCTTCACTCTTTCCTAACAACCCTAAACATAACCCTAACCGCAACAAGAAGCTCAACCCGAGTTAGACCCGAAAAAACACGTACGGTGCCACTTTCTGCCATCAAAAAGTGCTCTCAGCGGAAGCCTTTGGGTACACCTGAACTCCCTGGGGGAGCCTTTACGCAACCCCACACTCAACAGGACTCTGCGTCTTCACTCTTTCCTAACAACCCTAAACATAACCCTAACCGCAACAAGAAGCTGAACCCGAGTTAGACCCGAAAAAACACGTACGGTGCCACTTTCTGCCATCAAAAAGTGGTCTCAGCGGAAGCCTTTGGGTACACCTGAACTCCCTGGGGGAGCCTTTACGCAACCCCACACTCAACAGGACTCTGCGTCTTCACTCTTTCCTAACAACCCTAAACATAACCCTAACCGCAACAAGAAGCTGAACCCGAGTTAGACCCGAAAAAACACGTACGGTGCCACTTTCTGCCATCAAAAAGTGCTCTCAGCGGAAGCCTTTGGGTACACCAGAACTCCCTGGGGGAGCCTTTACGCAACCCCACACTCAACAGGACTCTGCGTCTTCACTCTTTCCTAACAACCCTAAACATAACCCTAACCGCAACAAGAAGCTAAACCCGAGTTAGACCCGAAAAAACACGTACGGTGCCACTTTCTGCCATCAAAAAGTGCTCTCAGCGGAAGCCTTTGGGTACACCTGAACTCCCTGGGGGAGCCTTTACGCAACCCCACACTCAACAGGACTCTGCGTCTTCACTCTTTCCTAACAACCCTAAACATAACCCTAACCACAACAAGAAGCTGAACCCGGGTTAGACCCGAAAAAACACGTATGGTGCCACTTTCTGCCATCAAAAAGTGCTCTCAGTGGAAGCCTTTGGGTACACCTGAACTCCCTGGGGGAGCCTTTACGCAACCCCACACTCAACAGGACTCTGCGTCTTCACTCTTTCCTAACAACCCTAAACATAACCCTAACCGCAACAAGAAGCTGAACCCGAGTTAGACCCGAAAAAACACGTACGGTGCCACTTTCTGCCATCAAAAAGTGCTCTGAGCGGAAGCCTTTGGGTACACATGAACTCCCTGGGGGAGCCTTTACGCAACCCCACACTCAACAGGACTCTGCGTCTTCACTCTTTCCTAACAACCCTAAACATAACCCTAACCGCAACAAGAAGCTGAACCCGAGTTAGACCCGAAAAAACACGTACGGTGCCACTTTCTGCCATCAAAAAGTGCTCTCAGCGGAAGCCTTTGGGTACACCTGAACTCCCAGGGGGAGCCTTTACGCAACCCCACACTCAACAGGACTCTGCGTCTTCACTCTTTCCTAACAACCCTAAACATAACCCTAACCGCAACAAGAAGCTGAACCCGAGTTAGACCCGAAAAAACACGTACGGTGCCACTTTCTGCCATCAAAAAGTGCTCTCAGCGGAAGCCTTTGGGTACACCTGAACTCCCTGGGGGAGCCTTTACGCAACCCCACACTCAACAGGACTCTGCGTCTTCACTCTATCCTAACAACCCTAAACATAACCCTAACCGCAACAAGAAGCTGAACCCGAGTTAGACCCGAAAAAACACGTACGGTGCCACTTTCTGCCATCAAAAAGTGCTCTCAGCGGAAGCCTTTGGGTACACCTGAACTCCCTGAGGGAGCCTTTACGCAACCCCACACTCAACAGGACTCTGCGTCTTCACTCTTTCCTAACAACCCTAAACATAACCCTAACCGGAACAAGAAGCTGAACCCGAGTTAGACCCGAAAAAACACGTACGGTGCCACTTTCTGCCATCAAAAAGTGCTCTCAGCGGAAGCCTTTGGGTACACCTGAACTCCCTGGGGGAGCCTTTACGCAACCCCACACTCAACAGGACTCTGCGTCTTCACTCTTTCCTAACAACCCTAAGCATAACCCTTACCGCAACAAGAAGCTGAACCCGAGTTAGACCCGAAAAAACACGTACGGTGCCACTTTCTGCCATCAAAAAGTGCTCTCAGCGGAAGCCTTTGGGTACACCTGAACTCCCTGGGGGAGCCTTTACGCAACCCCACACTCAACAGGACTCTGCGTCTTCACTCTTTCCTAACAACCCTAAACATAACCCTAACCGCAACAAGAAGCTGAACCCGAGTTAGACCCGAAAAAACACGTACGGTGCCACTTTCTGCCATCAAAAAGTGCTCTCAGCAGAAGCCTTTGGGTACACCTGAACTCCCTGGGGGAGCCTTTACGCAACCCCACACTCAACAGGACTCTGCGTCTTCACTCTTTCCAAACAACCCTAAACATAACCCTAACCGCAACAAGAAGCTCAACCCGAGTTAGACCCGAAAAAACACGTACGGTGCCACTTTCTGCCATCAAAAAGTGCTCTCAGCGGAAGCCTTTGGGTGCACCTGAACTCCCTGGGGGAGCCTTTACGCAACCCCACACTCAACAGGACTCTGCGTCTTCACTCTTTCCTAACAACCCTAAACATAACCCTAACCGCAACAAGAAGCTGAACCCGAGTTAGACCCGAAAAAACACGTACGGTGCCACTTTCTGCCATCAAAAAGTGCTCTCAGCGGAAGCCTTTGGGTACACCTGAACTCCCTGGGGGAGCCTTTACGCAACCCCACACTCAACAGGACTCTGCGTCTTCACTCTTTCCTAACAACCCTAAACATAAGCCTAACCGCAACAAGAAGCTGAACCCGAGTTAGACCCGAAAAAACACGTACGGTGCCACTTTCTGCCATCAAAAAGTGCTCTCAGCGGAAGCCTTAGGGTACGCCTGAACTCCCTGGGGGAGCCTTTACGCAACCCCACACTCAACAGGACTCTGCGTCTTCACTCTTTCCAAACAACCCTAAACATAACCCTAACCGCAACAAGAAGCTGAACCCGAGTTAGACCCGAAAAAACACGTACGGTGCCACTTTCTGCCATCAAAAAGTGCTCTCAGCGGAAGCCTTTGGGTACACCTGAACTCCCTGGGGGAGCCTTTACGCAACCCCACACTCAACAGGACTCTGCGTCTTCACTCTTTAATAACAACCCTAAACATAACCCTAACCGCAACAAGAAGCTGAACCCGAGTTAGACCCGAAAAAACACGTACGGTGCCACTTTCTGCCATCAAAAAGTGCTCTCAGCGGAAGCCTTTGGGTACACCTGAACTCCCTGGGGGAGCCTTTACGCAACCCCACACTCAACAGGACTCTGCGTCTTCACTCTTTCCTAACAACCCTAAACATAACCCTAACCGCAACAAGAAGCTGAACCCGAATTAGACCCGAAAAAACACGTACGGTGCCACTTTCTGCCATCAAAAAGTGCTCTCAGCAGAAGCCTTTGGGTACACCTGAACTCCCTGGGGGAGCCTTTACGCAACCCCACACTCAACAGGACTCTGCGTCTTCACTCTTTCCTAACAACCCTAAACATAACCCTAACCGCAACAAGAAGCTGAACCCGAGTTAGACCCGAAAAAACACGTACGGTGCCACTTTCTGCCATCAAAAAGTGCTCTCAGCGGAAGCCTTTCGGTGCACCTGAACGCCCTGGGGGAGCCTTTACGCAACCCCACACTCAACAGGACTCTGCGTCTTCACTCTTTCCTAACAACCCTAAACATAACCCTAACCGCAACAAGAAGCTGAACCCGAGTTAGACCCGAAAAAACACGTACGGTGCCACTTTCTGCCATCCAAAAGTGCTCTCAGCGGAAGCCTTTGGGTACACCTGAACTCCCTGGGGGAGCCTTTACGCAACCCCACACTCAACAGGACTCTGCGTCTTCACTATTTCCTAACAACCCTAAACATAACCCTAACCGCAACAAGAAGCTGAACCCGAGTTAGACCCGAAAAAACACGTATGGTGCCACTTTCTGCCATTAAAAAGTGCTCTCAGCGGAAGCCTTTGGGTACACCTGAACTCCCTGGGGGAGCCTTTACGCAACCCCACACTCAACAGGACTCTGCGTCTTCACTCTTTCCTAACAACCCTAAACATAAGCCTAACCGCAACAAGAAGCTGAACCCGAGTTAGACCCGAAAAAACACGTACGGTGCCACTTTCTGCCATCAAAAAGTGCTCTCAGCGGAAGCCTTAGGGTACGCCTGAACTCCCTGGGGGAGCCTTTACGCAACCCCACACTCAACAGGACTCTGCGTCTTCACTCTTTCCAAACAACCCTAAACATAACCCTAACCGCAACAAGAAGCTGAACCCGAGTTAGACCCGAAAAAACACGTACGGTGCCACTTTCTGCCATCAAAAAGTGCTCTCAGCGGAAGCCTTTGGGTACACCTGAACTCCCTGGGGGAGCCTTTACGCAACCCCACACTCAACAGGACTCTGCGTCTTCACTCTTTAATAACAACCCTAAACATAACCCTAACCGCAACAAGAAGCTGAACCCGAGTTAGACCCGAAAAAACACGTACGGTGCCACTTTCTGCCATCAAAAAGTGCTCTCAGCGGAAGCCTTTGGGTACACCTGAACTCCCTGGGGGAGCCTTTACGCAACCCCACACTCAACAGGACTCTGCGTCTTCACTCTTTCCTAACAACCCTAAACATAACCCTAACCGCAACAAGAAGCTGAACCCGAATTAGACCCGAAAAAACACGTACGGTGCCACTTTCTGCCATCAAAAAGTGCTCTCAGCAGAAGCCTTTGGGTACACCTGAACTCCCTGGGGGAGCCTTTACGCAACCCCACACTCAACAGGACTCTGCGTCTTCACTCTTTCCTAACAACCCTAAACATAACCCTAACCGCAACAAGAAGCTGAACCCGAGTTAGACCCGAAAAAACACGTACGGTGCCACTTTCTGCCATCAAAAAGTGCTCTCAGCGGAAGCCTTTCGGTGCACCTGAACGCCCTGGGGGAGCCTTTACGCAACCCCACACTCAACAGGACTCTGCGTCTTCACTCTTTCCTAACAACCCTAAACATAACCCTAACCGCAACAAGAAGCTGAACCCGAGTTAGACCCGAAAAAACACGTACGGTGCCACTTTCTGCCATCCAAAAGTGCTCTCAGCGGAAGCCTTTGGGTACACCTGAACTCCCTGGGGGAGCCTTTACGCAACCCCACACTCAACAGGACTCTGCGTCTTCACTATTTCCTAACAACCCTAAACATAACCCTAACCGCAACAAGAAGCTGAACCCGAGTTAGACCCGAAAAAACACGTATGGTGCCACTTTCTGCCATTAAAAAGTGCTCTCAGCGGAAGCCTTTGGGTACACCTGAACTCCCTGGGGGAGCCTTTACGCAACCCCACACTCAACAGGACTCTGCGTCTTCACTCTTTCCAAACAACCCTAAACATAACCCTAACCGCAACAAGAAGCTGAACCCGAGTTAGACCCGAAAAAACACGTACGGTGCCACTTTCTGCCATCAAAAAGTGCTCTCAGCGGAAGCCTTTGGGTACACCTGAACTCCCTGGGGGAGCCTTTACGCAACCCCACACTCAACAGGACTCTGCGTCTTCACTCTTTCCTAACAACCCTAAACATAACCCTAACCGCAACAAGAAGCTGAACCCGAGTTAGACCCGAAAAAACACGTACGGTGCCACTTTCTGCCATCAAAAAGTGCTCTCAGCGGAAGCCTTAGGGTACACCTGAACTCCCTGGGGGAGCCTTTACGCAACCCCACACTCAACAGGACTCTGCGTCTTCACTCTTTCCTAACAACCCTAAACATAACCCTAACCGCAACAAGAAGCTGAACCCGAGTTAGACCCGAAAAAACACGTACGGTGCCACTTTCTGCCATCAAAAAGTGCTCTCAGTGGAAGCCTTTGGGTACACCTGAACTCCCTGGGGGAGCCTTTACGCAACCCCACACTCAACAGGACTCTGCGTCTTCACTCTTTCCTAACAACCCTAAACATAACCCTAACCGCAACAAGTAGCTGAACCCGAGTTAGACCCGAAAAAACACGTACGGTGCCACTTTCTGCCATCAAAAAGTGCTCTCAGCGGAAGCCTTTGGGTACACCTGAACTCCCTGGGGGAGCCTTTACGCAACCCCACACTCAACAGGACTCTGCGTCTTCACTCTTTCCTAACAACCCTAAACATAACCCTAACCGGAACAAGAAGCTGAACCCGAGTTAGACCCGAAAAAACACGTACGGTGCCACTTTCTGCCATCAAAAAGTGCTCTCAGCGGAAGCCTTTGGGTACACCTGAACTCCCTGGGGGAGCCTTTACGCAACCCCACACTCAACAGGACTCTGCGTCTTCACTCTTTCCTAACAACCCTAAACATAACCCTAACCGCAACAAGAAGCTGAACCAGAGTTAGACCCGAAAAAACACGTACGGTGCCACTTTCTGCCATCAAAAAGTGCTCTGAGCGGAAGCCTTTGGGTACACCTGAACTCCCTGGGGGAGCCTTTACGCAACCCCACACTCAACAGGACTCTGCGTCTTCACTCTTTCCTAACAACCCTAAACATAACCCTAACCGCAACAAGAAGCTGAACCCGAGTTAGACCCGAAAAAACACGTACGGTGCCACTTTCTGCCATCAAAAAGTGCTCTCAGCGGAAGCCTTTGGGTACACCTGAACTCCCTGGGGGAGCCTTTACGCAACCCCACACTCAACAGGACTCTGCATCTTCACTCTTTCCTAACAACCCTAAACATAACCCTAACCGGAACAAGAAGCTCAACCCGAGTTAGACCCGAAAAAACACGTACGGTGCCACTTTCTGCCATCAAAAAGTGCTCTCAGCGGAAGCCTTTGGGTACACCTGAACTCCCTGGGGGAGCCTTTACGCAACCCCACACTCAACAGGACTCTGCGTCTTCACTCTTTCCTAACAACCCTAAACATAACCCTAACCGCAACAAGAAGCTGAACCCGAGTTAGACCCGAAAACACACGTACGGTGCCACTTTCTGACATCAAAAAGTGCTCTCAGCGGAAGCCTTTGGGTACACCTGAACTCCCTGGGGGAGCCTTTACGCAACCCCACACTCAACAGGACTCTGCGTCTTCACTCTTTCCTAACAACCCTAAACATAACCCTAACTGCAACAAGAAGCTGAACCCGAGTTAGACCCGAAAAAACACGTACGGTGCCACTTTCTGCCATCAAAAAGTGCTCTCAGCGGAAGCCTTTGGGTACACCTGAACTCCCTGAGGGAGCCTTTACGCAACCCCACACTCAACAGGACTCTGCGTCTTCACTCTTTCCTAACAACCCTAAACATAACCCTAACCGCAACAAGAAGCTGAACCCGAGTTAGACCCGAAAAAACACGTACGGTGCCACTTTCTGCCATCAAAAAGTGCTCTCAGCGGAAGCCTTTGGGTACACCAGAACTCCCTGGGGGAGCCTTTACGCAACCCCACACTCAACAGGACTCTGCGTCTTCACTCTTTCCTAACAACCCTAAACATAACCCTAACCGCAACAAGAAGCTGAACCCGAGTTAGACCCGAAAAAACACGTACGGTGCCACTTTATGCCATCCAAAAGTGCTCTCAGTGGAAGCCTTTGGGTACACCTGAACTCCCTGGGGGAGCCTTTACGCAACCCCACACTCAACAGGACTCTGCGTCTTCACTCTTTCCTAACAACCCTAAACATAACCCTAACCGCAACAAGAAGCTGAACCCGAGTTAGACCCGAAAAAACACGTACGGTGCCACTTTCTGCCATCAAAAAGTGCTCTCAGCGGAAGCCTTTGGGTACACCTGAACTCCCTGGGGGAGCCTTTACGCAACCCCACACTCAACAGGACTCTGCGTCTTCACTCTTTCCTAACAACCCTAAACATAACCCTAACCGCAACAAGAAGCTGAACCCGAGTTAGACCCGAAAAAACACGTACGGTGCCACTTTCTGCCATCAAAAAGTGCTCTCAGCGGAAGCCTTTGGGTACACCTGAACTCCCTGGGGGAGCCTTTACGCAACCCCACACTCAACAGGACTCTGCGTCTTCACTCTTTCCTAACAACCCTAAACATAACCCTAACCGGAACAAGAAGCTGAACCCGAGTTAGACCCGAAAAAACACGTACGGTGCCACTTTCTGCCATCAAAAAGTGCTCTCAGCGGAAGCCTTTGGGTACACCTGAACTCCCAGGGGGAGCCTTTACGCAACCCCACACTCAACAGGACTCTGCGTCTTCACTCTTTCCTAACAACCCTAAACATAACCCTAACCGCAACAAGAAGCTGAACCCGAGTTAGACCCGAAAAAACACGTACGGTGCCACTTTCTGCCATCAAAAAGTGCTCTCAGCGGAAGCCTTAGGGTACACCTGAACTCCCTGGGGGAGCCTTTACGCAACCCCACACTCAACAGGACTCTGCGTCTTCACTCTTTCCTAACAACCCTAAACATAACCCTAACCGCAACAAGAAGCTGAACCCGAGTTAGACCCGAAAAAACACGTACGGTGCCACTTTCTGCCATCAAAAAGTGCTCTCAGCGGAAGCCTTTGGGTACACCTGAACTCCCTGGGGGAGCCTTTACGCAACCCCACACTCAACAGGACTCTGCATCTTCACTCTTTCCTAACAACCCTAAACATAACCCTAACCGGAACAAGAAGCTCAACCCGAGTTAGACCCGAAAAAACACGTACGGTGCCACTTTCTGCCATCAAAAAGTGCTCTCAGCGGAAGCCTTTGGGTACACCTGAACTCCCTGGGGGAGCCTTTACGCAACCCCACACTCAACAGGACTCTGCGTCTTCACTCTTTCCTAACAACCCTAAACATAACCCTAACCGCAACAAGAAGCTGAACCCGAGTTAGACCCGAAAACACACGTACGGTGCCACTTTCTGACATCAAAAAGTGCTCTCAGCGGAAGCCTTTGGGTACACCTGAACTCCCTGGGGGAGCCTTTACGCAACCCCACACTCAACAGGACTCTGCGTCTTCACTCTTTCCTAACAACCCTAAACATAACCCTAACTGCAACAAGAAGCTGAACCCGAGTTAGACCCGAAAAAACACGTACGGTGCCACTTTCTGCCATCAAAAAGTGCTCTCAGCGGAAGCCTTTGGGTACACCTGAACTCCCTGAGGGAGCCTTTACGCAACCCCACACTCAACAGGACTCTGCGTCTTCACTCTTTCCTAACAACCCTAAACATAACCCTAACCGCAACAAGAAGCTGAACCCGAGTTAGACCCGAAAAAACACGTACGGTGCCACTTTCTGCCATCAAAAAGTGCTCTCAGCGGAAGCCTTTGGGTACACCAGAACTCCCTGGGGGAGCCTTTACGCAACCCCACACTCAACAGGACTCTGCGTCTTCACTCTTTCCTAACAACCCTAAACATAACCCTAACCGCAACAAGAAGCTGAACCCGAGTTAGACCCGAAAAAACACGTACGGTGCCACTTTATGCCATCCAAAAGTGCTCTCAGTGGAAGCCTTTGGGTACACCTGAACTCCCTGGGGGAGCCTTTACGCAACCCCACACTCAACAGGACTCTGCGTCTTCACTCTTTCCTAACAACCCTAAACATAACCCTAACCGCAACAAGAAGCTGAACCCGAGTTAGACCCGAAAAAACACGTACGGTGCCACTTTCTGCCATCAAAAAGTGCTCTCAGCGGAAGCCTTTGGGTACACCTGAACTCCCTGGGGGAGCCTTTACGCAACCCCACACTCAACAGGACTCTGCGTCTTCACTCTTTCCTAACAACCCTAAACATAACCCTAACCGCAACAAGAAGCTGAACCCGAGTTAGACCCGAAAAAACACGTACGGTGCCACTTTCTGCCATCAAAAAGTGCTCTCAGCGGAAGCCTTTGGGTACACCTGAACTCCCTGGGGGAGCCTTTACGCAACCCCACACTCAACAGGACTCTGCGTCTTCACTCTTTCCTAACAACCCTAAACATAACCCTAACCGGAACAAGAAGCTGAACCCGAGTTAGACCCGAAAAAACACGTACGGTGCCACTTTCTGCCATCAAAAAGTGCTCTCAGCGGAAGCCTTTGGGTACACCTGAACTCCCAGGGGGAGCCTTTACGCAACCCCACACTCAACAGGACTCTGCGTCTTCACTCTTTCCTAACAACCCTAAACATAACCCTAACCGCAACAAGAAGCTGAACCCGAGTTAGACCCGAAAAAACACGTACGGTGCCACTTTCTGCCATCAAAAAGTGCTCTCAGCGGAAGCCTTAGGGTACACCTGAACTCCCTGGGGGAGCCTTTACGCAACCCCACACTCAACAGGACTCTGCGTCTTCACTCTTTCCAAACAACCCTAAACATAACCCTAACCGCAACAAGAAGCTGAACCCGAGTTAGACCCGAAAAAACACGTACGGTGCCACTTTCTGCCATCAAAAAGTGCTCTCAGCGGAAGCCTTTGGGTACACCTGAACTCCCAGGGGGAGCCTTTACGCAACCCCACACTCAACAGGACTCTGCGTCTTCACTCTTTCCTAACAACCCTAAACATAACCCTAACCGCAACAAGAAGCTGAACCCGAGTTAGACCCGAAAAAACACGTACGGTGCCACTTTCTGCCATCAAAAAGTGCTCTCAGCGGAAGCCTTTGGGTACACCTGAACTCCCTGGGGGAGCCTTTACGCAACCCCACACTCAACAGGACTCTGCGTCTTCACTCTTTCCTAACAACCCTAAACATAACCCTTACCGCAACAAGAAGCTGAACCCGAGTTAGACCCGAAAAAACACGTACGGTGCCACTTTCTGCCATCAAAAAGTGCTCTCAGCGGAAGCCTTAGGGTACGCCTGAACTCCCTGGGGGAGCCTTTACGCAACCCCACACTCAACAGGACTCTGCGTCTTCACTCTTTCCTAACAACCCTAAACATAACCCTAACCGCAACAAGAAGCTGAACCCGAGTTAGACCCGAAAAAACACGTACGGTGCCACTTTCTGCCATCAAAAAGTGCTCTCAGCGGAAGCCTTTGGGTACACCTGAACTCCCTGGGGGAGCCTTTACGCAACCCCACACTCAACAGGACTCTGCGTCTTCACTCTTTCCTAACAACCCTAAACATAACCCTAACCGCAACAAGAAGCTCAACCCGAGTTAGACCCGAAAAAACACGTACGGTGCCACTTTCTGCCATCAAAAAGTGCTCTCAGCGGAAGCCTTTGGGTGCACCTGAACTCCCTGGGGGAGCCTTTACGCAACCCCACACTCAACAGGACTCTGCGTCTTCACTCTTTCCTAACAACCCTAAACATAACCCTAACCGCAACAAGAAGCTGAACCCGAGTTAGACCCGAAAAAACACGTACGGTGCCACTTTCTGCCATCAAAAAGTGCTCTCAGCGGAAGCCTTTGGGTACACCTGAACTCCCTGGGGGAGCCTTTACGCAACCCCACACTCAACAGGACTCTGCGTCTTCACTCTTTCCTAACAACCCTAAACATAACCCTAACCACAACAAGAAGCTGAACCCGAGTTAGACCCGAAAAAACACGTATGGTGCCACTTTCTGCCATCAAAAAGTGCTCTCAGTGGAAGCCTTTGGGTACACCTGAACTCCCTGGGGGAGCCTTTACGCAACCCCACACTCAACAGGACTCTGCGTCTTCACTCTTTCCTAACAACCCTAAACATAACCCTAACCGCAACAAGAAGCTGAACCCGAGTTAGACCCGAAAAAACACGTACGGTGCCACTTTCTGCCATCAAAAAGTGCTCTGAGCGGAAGCCTTTGGGTACACCTGAACTCCCTGGGGGAGCCTTTACGCAACCCCACACTCAACAGGACTCTGCGTCTTCACTCTTTCCTAACAACCCTAAACATAACCCTAACCGCAACAAGAAGCTGAACCCGAGTTAGACCCGAAAAAACACGTACGGTGCCACTTTCTGCCATCAAAAAGTGCTCTCAGCGGAAGCCTTTGGGTACACCTGAACTCCCAGGGGGAGCCTTTACGCAACCCCACACTCAACAGGACTCTGCGTCTTCACTCTTTCCTAACAACCCTAAACATAACCCTAACCGCAACAAGAAGCTGAACCCGAGTTAGACCCGAAAAAACACGTACGGTGCCACTTTCTGCCATCAAAAAGTGCTCTCAGCGGAAGCCTTTGGGTACACCTGAACTCCCTGGGGGAGCCTTTACGCAACCCCACACTCAACAGGACTCTGCGTCTTCACTCTATCCTAACAACCCTAAACATAACCCTAACCGCAACAAGAAGCTGAACCCGAGTTAGACCCGAAAAAACACGTACGGTGCCACTTTCTGCCATCAAAAAGTGCTCTCAGCGGAAGCCTTTGGGTACACCTGAACTCCCTGAGGGAGCCTTTACGCAACCCCACACTCAACAGGACTCTGCGTCTTCACTCTTTCCTAACAACCCTAAACATAACCCTAACCGGAACAAGAAGCTGAACCCGAGTTAGACCCGAAAAAACACGTACGGTGCCACTTTCTGCCATCAAAAAGTGCTCTCAGCGGAAGCCTTTGGGTACACCTGAACTCCCTGGGGGAGCCTTTACGCAACCCCACACTCAACAGGACTCTGCGTCTTCACTCTTTCCTAACAACCCTAAGCATAACCCTTACCGCAACAAGAAGCTGAACCCGAGTTAGACCCGAAAAAACACGTACGGTGCCACTTTCTGCCATCAAAAAGTGCTCTCAGCGGAAGCCTTTGGGTACACCTGAACTCCCTGGGGGAGCCTTTACGCAACCCCACACTCAACAGGACTCTGCGTCTTCACTCTTTCCTAACAACCCTAAACATAACCCTAACCGCAACAAGAAGCTGAACCCGAGTTAGACCCGAAAAAACACGTACGGTGCCACTTTCTGCCATCAAAAAGTGCTCTCAGCAGAAGCCTTTGGGTACACCTGAACTCCCTGGGGGAGCCTTTACGCAACCCCACACTCAACAGGACTCTGCGTCTTCACTCTTTCCTAACAACCCTAAACATAACCCTAACCGCAACAAGAAGCTGAACCCGAGTTAGACCCGAAAAAACACGTACGGTGCCACTTTCTGCCATCAAAAAGTGCTCTCAGCGGAAGCCTTTGGGTACACCTGAACTCCCTGGGGGAGCCTTTACGCAACCCCACACTCAACAGGACTCTGCGTCTTCACTCTTTCCTAACAACCCTAAACATAACCCTAACCGCAACAAGAAGCTCAACCCGAGTTAGACCCGAAAAAACACGTACGGTGCCACTTTCTGCCATCAAAAAGTGCTCTCAGCGGAAGCCTTAGGGTACGCCTGAACTCCCTGGGGGAGCCTTTACGCAACCCCACACTCAACAGGACTCTGCGTCTTCACTCTTTCCAAACAACCCTAAACATAACCCTAACCGCAACAAGAAGCTGAACCCGAGTTAGACCCGAAAAAACACGTACGGTGCCACTTTCTGCCATCAAAAAGTGCTCTCAGCGGAAGCCTTTGGGTACACCTGAACTCCCTGGGGGAGCCTTTACGCAACCCCACACTCAACAGGACTCTGCGTCTTCACTCTTTCCTAACAACCCTAAACATAACCCTAACCGCAACAAGAAGCTGAACCCGAGTTAGACCCGAAAAAACACGTACGGTGCCACTTTCTGCCATCAAAAAGTGCTCTCAGCGGAAGCCTTTGGGTACACCTGAACTCCCTGGGGGAGCCTTTACGCAACCCCACACTCAACAGGACTCTGCGTCTTCACTATTTCCTAACAACCCTAAACATAACCCTAACCGCAACAAGAAGCTGAACCCGAGTTAGACCCGAAAAAACACGTACGGTGCCACTTTCTGCCATCAAAAAGTGCTCTCAGCGGAAGCCTTTGGGTACACCTGAACTCCCTGGGGGAGCCTTTACGCAACCCCACACTCAACAGGACTCTGCGTCTTCACTCTTTCCTAACAACCCTAAACATAACCCTAACCGCAACAAGAAGCTGAACCCGAATTAGACCCAAAAAAACACGTACGGTGCCACTTTCTGCCATCAAAAAGTGCTCTCAGCAGAAGCCTTTGGGTACACCTGAACTCCCTGGGGGAGCCTTTACGCAACCCCACACTCAACAGGACTCTGCGTCTTCACTCTTTCCTAACAACCCTAAACATAACCCTAACCGGAACAAGTAGCTGAACCCGAGTTAGACCCGAAAAAACACGTACGGTGCCACTTTCTGCCATCAAAAAGTGCTCTCAGCGGAAGCCTTTGGGTGCACCTGAACGCCCTGGGGGAGCCTTTACGCAACCCCACACTCAACAGGACTCTGCGTCTTCACTCTTTCCTAACAACCCTAAACATAACCCTAACCGCAACAAGAAGCTGAACCCGAGTTAGACCCGAAAAAACACGTACGGTGCCACTTTCTGCCATCCAAAAGTGCTCTCAGCGGAAGCCTTTGGGTACACCTGAACTCCCTGGGGGAGCCTTTACGCAACCCCACACTCAACAGGACTCTGCGTCTTCACTATTTCCTAACAACCCTAAACATAACCCTAACCGCAACAAGAAGCTGAACCCGAGTTAGACCCGAAAAAACACGTATGGTGCCACTTTCTGCCATTAAAAAGTGCTCTCAGCGGAAGCCTTTGGGTACACCTGAACTCCCTGGGGGAGCCTTTACGCAACCCCACACTCAACAGGACTCTGCGTCTTCACTCTTTCCAAACAACCCTAAACATAACCCTAACCGCAACAAGAAGCTGAACCCGAGTTAGACCCGAAAAAACACGTACGGTGCCACTTTCTGCCATCAAAAAGTGCTCTCAGCGGAAGCCTTTGGGTACACCTGAACTCCCTGGGGGAGCCTTTACGCAACCCCACACTCAACAGGACTCTGCGTCTTCACTCTTTCCTAACAACCCTAAACATAACCCTAACCGCAACAAGAAGCTGAACCCGAGTTAGACCCGAAAAAACACGTACGGTGCCACTTTCTGCCATCAAAAAGTGCTCTCAGCGGAAGCCTTAGGGTACACCTGAACTCCCTGGGGGAGCCTTTACGCAACCCCACACTCAACAGGACTCTGCGTCTTCACTCTTTCCTAACAACCCTAAACATAACCCTAACCGCAACAAGAAGCTGAACCCGAGTTAGACCCGAAAAAACACGTACGGTGCCACTTTCTGCCATCAAAAAGTGCTCTCAGCGGAAGCCTTTGGGTACACCTGAACTCCCTGGGGGAGCCTTTACGCAACCCCACACTCAACAGGACTCTGCGTCTTCACTCTTTCCTAACAACCCTAAACATAACCCTAACCGCAACAAGTAGCTGAACCCGAGTTAGACCCGAAAAAACACGTACGGTGCCACTTTCTGCCATCAAAAAGTGCTCTCAGCGGAAGCCTTTGGGTACACCTGAACTCCCTGGGGGAGCCTTTACGCAACCCCACACTCAACAGGACTCTGCGTCTTCACTCTTTCCTAACAACCCTAAACATAACCCTAACCGGAACAAGAAGCTGAACCCGAGTTAGACCCGAAAAAACACGTACGGTGCCACTTTCTGCCATCAAAAAGTGCTCTCAGCGGAAGCCTTTGGGTACACCTGAACTCCCTGGGGGAGCCTTTACGCAACCCCACACTCAACAGGACTCTGCGTCTTCACTCTTTCCTAACAACCCTAAACATAACCCTAACCGCAACAAGAAGCTGAACCAGAGTTAGACCCGAAAAAACACGTACGGTGCCACTTTCTGCCATCAAAAAGTGCTCTGAGCGGAAGCCTTTGGGTACACCTGAACTCCCTGGGGGAGCCTTTACGCAACCCCACACTCAACAGGACTCTGCGTCTTCACTCTTTCCTAACAACCCTAAACATAACCCTAACCGCAACAAGAAGCTGAACCCGAGTTAGACCCGAAAAAACACGTACGGTGCCACTTTCTGCCATCAAAAAGTGCTCTCAGCGGAAGCCTTTGGGTACACCTGAACTCCCTGGGGGAGCCTTTACGCAACCCCACACTCAACAGGACTCTGCATCTTCACTCTTTCCTAACAACCCTAAACATAACCCTAACCGGAACAAAAAGCTCAACCCGAGTTAGACCCGAAAAAACACGTACGGTGCCACTTTCTGCCATCAAAAAGTGCTCTCAGCGGAAGCCTTTGGGTACACCTGAACTCCCTGGGGGAGCCTTTACGCAACCCCACACTCAACAGGACTCTGCGTCTTCACTCTTTCCTAACAACCCTAAACATAACCCTAACCGCAACAAGAAGCTGAACCCGAATTAGACCCGAAAAAACACGTACGGTGCCACTTTCTGCCATCAAAAAGTGCTCTCAGCAGAAGCCTTTGGGTACACCTGAACTCCCTGGGGGAGCCTTTACGCAACCCCACACTCAACAGGACTCTGCGTCTTCACTCTTTCCTAACAACCCTAAACATAACCCTAACCGGAACAAGTAGCTGAACCCGAGTTAGACCCGAAAAAACACGTACGGTGCCACTTTCTGCCATCAAAAAGTGCTCTCAGCGGAAGCCTTTGGGTGCACCTGAACGCCCTGGGGGAGCCTTTACGCAACCCCACACTCAACAGGACTCTGCGTCTTCACTCTTTCCTAACAACCCTAAACATAACCCTAACCGCAACAAGAAGCTGAACCCGAGTTAGACCCGAAAAAACACGTACGGTGCCACTTTCTGCCATCCAAAAGTGCTCTCAGCGGAAGCCTTTGGGTACACCTGAACTCCCTGGGGGAGCCTTTACGCAACCCCACACTCAACAGGACTCTGCGTCTTCACTCTTTCCTAACAACCCTAAACATAACCCTAACCGCAACAAGAAGCTGAACCCGAGTTAGACCCGAAAAAACACGTATGGTGCCACTTTCTGCCATTAAAAAGTGCTCTCAGCGGAAGCCTTTGGGTACACCTGAACTCCCTGGGGGAGCCTTTACGCAACCCCACACTCAACAGGACTCTGCGTCTTCACTCTTTCCAAACAACCCTAAACATAACCCTAACCGCAACAAGAAGCTGAACCCGAGTTAGACCCGAAAAAACACGTACGGTGCCACTTTCTGCCATCAAAAAGTGCTCTCAGCGGAAGCCTTTGGGTACACCTGAACTCCCTGGGGGAGCCTTTACGCAACCCCACACTCAACAGGACTCTGCGTCTTCACTCTTTCCTAACAACCCTAAACATAACCCTAACCGCAACAAGAAGCTGAACCCGAGTTAGACCCGAAAAAACACGTACGGTGCCACTTTCTGCCATCAAAAAGTGCTCTCAGCGGAAGCCTTTGGGTACACCTGAACTCCCTGGGGGAGCCTTTACGCAACCCCACACTCAACAGGACTCTGCGTCTTCACTCTTTCCTAACAACCCTAAACATAACCCTAACCGCAACAAGAAGCTGAACCCGAGTTAGACCCGAAAAAACACGTACGGTGCCACTTTCTGCCATCAAAAAGTGCTCTCAGCGGAAGCCTTTGGGTACACCTGAACTCCCTGGGGGAGCCTTTACGCAACCCCACACTCAACAGGACTCTGCGTCTTCACTCTTTCCTAACAACCCTAAACATAACCCTAACCGCAACAAGAAGCTGAACCCGAATTAGACCCGAAAAAACACGTACGGTGCCACTTTCTGCCATCAAAAAGTGCTCTCAGCAGAAGCCTTTGGGTACACCTGAACTGCCTGGGGGAGCCTTTATGCAACCCCACACTCAACAGGACTCTGCGTCTTCACTCTTTCCTAACAACCCTAAACATAACCCTAACCGGAACAAGTAGCTGAACCCGAGTTAGACCCGAAAAAACACGTACGGTGCCACTTTCTGCCATCAAAAAGTGCTCTCAGCGGAAGCCTTTGGGTGCACCTGAACGCCCTGGGGGAGCCTTTACGCAACCCCACACTCAACAGGACTCTGCGTCTTCACTCTTTCCTAACAACCCTAAACATAACCCTAACCGCAACAAGAAGCTGAACCCGAGTTAGACCCGAAAAAACACGTACGGTGCCACTTTCTGCCATCAAAAAGTGCTCTCAGCGGAAGCCTTTGGGTACACCTGAACTCCCTGGGGGAGCCTTTACGCAACCCCACACTCAACAGGACTCTGCGTCTTCACTATTTCCTAACAACCCTAAACATAACCCTAACCGCAACAAGAAGCTGAACCCGAGTTAGACCCGAAAAAACACGTATGGTGCCACTTTCTGCCATTAAAAAGTGCTCTCAGCGGAAGCCTTTGGGTACACCTGAACTCCCTGGGGGAGCCTTTACGCAACCCCACACTCAACAGGACTCTGCGTCTTCACTCTTTCCTAACAACCCTAAACATAACCCTAACCGCAACAAGAAGCTCAACCCGAGTTAGACCCGAAAAAACACGTACGGTGCCACTTTCTGCCATCAAAAAGTGCTCTCAGCGGAAGCCTTAGGGTACAGCTGACCTCCCTGGGGGAGCCTTTACGCAACCCCACACTCAACAGGACTCTGCGTCTTCACTCTTTCCTAACAACCCTAAACATAACCCTAACCGCAACAAGAAGCTGAACCCGAGTTAGACCCGAAAAAACACGTACGGTGCCACTTTCTGCCATCAAAAAGTGCTCTCAGCGGAAGCCTTTGGGTACACCTGAACTCCCTGGGGGAGCCTTTACGCAACCCCACACTCAACAGGACTCTGCGTCTTCACTCTTTCCTAACAACCCTAAACATAACCCTAACCGGAACAAGAAGCTGAACCCGAGTTAGACCCGAAAAAGCACGTACGGTGCCACTTTCTGCCATCAAAAAGTGCTCTCAGCGGAAGCCTTTGGGTACACCTGAACTCCCTGGGGGAGCCTTTATGCAACCCCACACTCAACAGGACTCTGCGTCTTCACTCTTTCCTAACAACCCTAAACATAACGCTAACCGCAACAAGAAGCTGAACCCGAGTTAGACCCGAAAAAACACGTACGGTGCCACTTTCTGCCATCAAAAAGTGCTCTCAGCGGAAGCCTTTGGGTACACCTGAACTCCCTGGGGGAGCCTTTACGCAACCCCACACTCAACAGGACTCTGCGTCTTCACTCTTTCCTAACAACCCTAAACATAACCCTAACCGCAACAAGAAGCTGAACCCGAGTTAGACCCGAAAAAACACGTACGGTGCCACTTTCTGCCACCAAAAAGTGCTCTCAGCGGAAGCCTTTGGGTACACCTGAACTCCCTGGGGGAGCCTTTACGCAACCCCACACTCAACAGGACTCTGCGTCTTCACTCTTTCCAAACAACCCTAAACATAACCCTAACCGCAACAAGAAGCTGAACCCGAGTTAGACCCGAAAAAACACGTACGGTGCCACTTTCTGCCATCCAAAAGTGCTCTCAGCGGAAGCCTTTGGGTACACCTGAACTCCCTGGGGGAGCCTTTACGCAACCCCACACTCAACAGGACTCTGCGTCTTCACTCTTTCCTAACAACCCTAAACATAACCCTAACCGCAACAAGAAGCTGAACCCGAGTTAGACCCGAAAAAACACGTACGGTGCCACTTTCTGCCATCAAAAAGTGCTCTCAGCGGAAGCCTTTGGGTACACCTGAACTCCCTGGGGGAGCCTTTACGCAACCCCACACTCAACAGGACTCTGCGTCTTCACTCTTTCCTAACAACCCTAAACATAACCCTAACCGCAACAAGAAGCTGAACCCGAGTTAGACCCGAAAAAACACGTACGGTGCCACTTTCTGCCATCAAAAAGTGCTCTCAGCGGACGCCTTTGGGTACACCTGAACTCCCTTGGGGAGCTTTTACGCAACCCCACACTCAACAGGACTCTGCGTCTTCACTCTTTCCTAACAACCCTAAACATAACCCTAACCGGAACAAGAAGCTCAACCCGAGTTAGACCCGAAAAAACACGTACGGTGCCACTTTCTGCCATCAAAAAGTGCTCTCAGTGGAAGCCTTTGGGTACACCTGAACTCCCTGGGGGAGCCTTTACGCAACCCCACACTCAACAGGACTCTGCGTCTTCACTCTTTCCTAACAACCCTAAACATAACCCTAACCGGAACAAGAAGCTGAACCCGAGTTAGACCCGAAAAAACACGTACGGTGCCACTTTCTGCCATCAAAAAGTGCTCTCAGCGGAAGCCTTTGGGTACACCTGAACTCCCTGGGGGAGCCTTTACGCAACCCCACACTCAACAGGACTCTGCGTCTTCACTCTTTCCTAACAACCCTAAACATAACCCTAACCGCAACAAGAAGCTCAACCCGAGTTAGACCCGAAAAAACACGTACGGTGCCACTTTCTGCCATCAAAAAGTGCTCTCAGCGGAAGCCTTTGGGTACACCTGAACTCCCTGGGGGAGCCTTTACGCAATCCCACACTCAACAGGACTCTGCGTCTTCACTCTTTCCTAACAACCCTAAACATAACCCTAACCGCAACAAGAAGCTGAACCCGAGTTAGACCCGAAAAAACACGTACGGTGCCACTTTCTGCCATCAAAAAGTGCTCTCAGCGGAAGCCTTTGGGTACACCTGAACTCCCTGGGGGAGTCTTTACGCAACCCCACGCTCAACAGGACTCTGCGTCTTCACTCTTTCCTAACAACCCTAAACATAACCCTAACCACAACAAGAAGCTCAACCCGAGTTAGACCCGAAAAAACACGTACGGTGCCACTTTCTGCCATCAAAAAGTGCTCTCAGCGGAAGCCTTTGGGTACACCTGAACTCCCTGGGGGAGCCTTTACGCAACCCCGCACTCAACAGGACTCTGCGTCTTCACTCTTTCCTAACAACCCTAAACATAACCCTAACCGCAACAAGAAGCTGAACCCGAGTTAGACCCGAAAAAACACGTACGGTGCCACTTTCTGCCATCAAAAAGTGCTCTCAGCGGAAGCCTTTGGGTACACCTGAACTCCCTGGGGGAGCTTTTACGCAACCCCACACTCAACAGGTCTCTGCGTCTTCACTCTTTCCTAACAACCCTAAACATAACCCTAACCGGAACAAGAAGCTCAACCCGAGTTAGACCCGAAAAAACACGTACGGTGCCACTTTCTGCCATCAAAAAGTGCTCTCAGTGGAAGCCTTTGGGTACACCTGAACTCCCTGGGGGAGCCTTTACGCAACCCCACACTCAACAGGACTCTGCGTCTTCACTCTTTCCTAACAACCCTAAACATAACCCTAACCGCAACAAGAAGCTGAACCCGAGTTAGACCCGAAAAAACACGTACGGTGCCACTTTCTGCCATCCAAAAGTGCTCTCAGCGGAAGCCTTTGGGTACACCTGAACTCCCTGGGGGAGCCTTTACGCAACCCCACACTCAACAGGACTCTGCGTCTTCACTCTTTCCTAACAACCCTAAACATAAGCCTAACCGCAACAAGAAGCTGAACCCGAGTTAGACCCGAAAAAACACGTACGGTGCCACTTTCTGCCATCCAAAAGTGCTCTCAGCGGAAGCCTTTGGGTACACCTGAACTCCCTGGGGGAGCCTTTACGCAATCCCACACTCAACAGGACTCTGCGTCTTCACTCTTTCCTAACAACCCTAAACATAACCCTAACCGCAACAAGAAGCTGAACCCGAGTTAGACCCGAAAAAACACGTACGGTGCCACTTTCTGCCATCAAAAAGTGCTCTCAGCGGAAGCCTTTGGGTACACCTGAACTCCCTGGGGGAGTCTTTACGCAACCCCACGCTCAACAGGACTCTGCGTCTTCACTCTTTCCTAACAACCCTAAACATAACCCTAACCACAACAAGAAGCTCAACCCGAGTTAGACCCGAAAAAACACGTACGGTGCCACTTTCTGCCATCAAAAAGTGCTCTCAGCGGAAGCCTTTGGGTACACCTGAACTCCCTGGGGGAGCCTTTACGCAACCCCGCACTCAACAGGACTCTGCGTCTTCACTCTTTCCTAACAACCCTAAACATAACCCTAACCGGAACAAGAAGCTGAACCCGAGTTAGACCCGAAAAAACACGTACGGTGCCACTTTCTGCCATCAAAAAGTGCTCTCAGCGGAAGCCTTTGGGTACACCTGAACTCCCTGGGGGAGTCTTTACGCAACCCCACACTCAACAGGACTCTGCGTCTTCACTCTTTCCTAACAACCCTAAACATAACCCTAACCGGAACAAGAAGCTGAACCCGAGTTAGACCCGAAAAAACATGTACGGTGCCACTTTCTGCCATCAAAAAGTGCTCTCAGCGGAAGCCTTTGGGTACACCTGAACTCCCTGGGGGAGCCTTTACGCAACCCCGCACTCAACAGGACTCTGCGTCTTCACTCTTTCCTAACAACCCTAAACATAACCCTAACCGGAACAAGAAGCTGAACCCGAGTTAGACCCGAAAAAACACGTATGGTGCCACTTTCTGCCATTAAAAAGTGCTCTCAGCGGAAGCCTTTGGGTACACCTGAACTCCCTGGGGGAGCCTTTACGCAACCCCACACTCAACAGGACTCTGCGTCTTCACTCTTTCCAAACAACCCTAAACATAACCCTAACCGCAACAAGAAGCTGAACCCGAGTTAGACCCGAAAAAACACGTACGGTGCCACTTTCTGCCATCAAAAAGTGCTCTCAGCGGAAGCCTTTGGGTACACCTGAACTCCCTGGGGGAGCCTTTACGCAACCCCACACTCAACAGGACTCTGCGTCTTCACTCTTTCCTAACAACCCTAAACATAACCCTAACCGCAACAAGAAGCTGAACCCGAGTTAGACCCGAAAAAACACGTACGGTGCCACTTTCTGCCATCAAAAAGTGCTCTCAGCGGAAGCCTTTGGGTACACCTGAACTCCCTGGGGGAGCCTTTACGCAACCCCACACTCAACAGGACTCTGCGTCTTCACTCTTTAATAACAACCCTAAACATAACCCTAACCGCAACAAGAAGCTGAACCCGAGTTAGACCCGAAAAAACACGTACGGTGCCACTTTCTGCCATCAAAAAGTGCTCTCAGCGGAAGCCTTTGGGTACACCTGAACTCCCTGGGGGAGCCTTTACGCAACCCCACACTCAACAGGACTCTGCGTCTTCACTCTTTCCTAACAACCCTAAACATAACCCTAACCGCAACAAGAAGCTGAACCCGAATTAGACCCGAAAAAACACGTACGGTGCCACTTTCTGCCATCAAAAAGTGCTCTCAGCAGAAGCCTTTGGGTACACCTGAACTCCCTGGGGGAGCCTTTATGCAACCCCACACTCAACAGGACTCTGCGTCTTCACTCTTTCCTAACAACCCTAAACATAACCCTAACCGGAACAAGTAGCTGAACCCGAGTTAGACCCGAAAAAACACGTACGGTGCCACTTTCTGCCATCAAAAAGTGCTCTCAGCGGAAGCCTTTGGGTGCACCTGAACGCCCTGGGGGAGCCTTTACGCAACCCCACACTCAACAGGACTCTGCGTCTTCACTCTTTCCTAACAACCCTAAACATAACCCTAACCGCAACAAGAAGCTGAACCCGAGTTAGACCCGAAAAAACACGTACGGTGCCACTTTCTGCCATCAAAAAGTGCTCTCAGCGGAAGCCTTTGGGTACACCTGAACTCCCTGGGGGAGCCTTTACGCAACCCCACACTCAACAGGACTCTGCGTCTTCACTCTTTCCTAACAACCCTAAACATAACCCTAACCGCAACAAGAAGCTCAACCCGAGTTAGACCCGAAAAAACACGTACGGTGCCACTTTCTGCCATCAAAAAGTGCTCTCAGCGGAAGCCTTAGGGTACACCTGACCTCCCTGGGGGAGCCTTTACGCAACCCCACACTCAACAGGACTCTGCGTCTTCACTCTTTCCTAACAACCCTAAACATAACCCTAACCGCAACAAGAAGCTGAACCCGAGTTAGACCCGAAAAAACACGTACGGTGCCACTTTCTGCCATCAAAAAGTGCTCTCAGCGGAAGCCTTTGGGTACACCTGAACTCCCTGGGGGAGCCTTTACGCAACCCCACACTCAACAGGACTCTGCGTCTTCACTCTTTCCTAACAACCCTAAACATAACCCTAACCGCAACAAGAAGCTGAACCCGAGTTAGACCCGAAAAAGCACGTACGGTGCCACTTTCTGCCATCAAAAAGTGCTCTCAGCGGAAGCCTTTGGGTACACCTGAACTCCCTGGGGGAGCCTTTACGCAACCCCACACTCAACAGGACTCTGCGTCTTCACTCTTTCCTAACAACCCTAAACATAACGCTAACCGCAACAAGAAGCTGAACCCGAGTTAGACCCGAAAAAACACGTACGGTGCCACTTTCTGCCATCCAAAAGTGCTCTCAGCGGAAGCCTTTGGGTACACCTGAACTCCCTGGGGGAGCCTTTACGCAACCCCACACTCAACAGGACTCTGCGTCTTCACTCTTTCCTAACAACCCTAAACATAACCCTAACCGCAACAAGAAGCTGAACCCGAGTTAGACCCGAAAAAACACGTACGGTGCCACTTTCTGCCACCAAAAAGTGCTCTCAGCGGAAGCCTTTGGGTACACCTGAACTCCCTGGGGGAGCCTTTACGCAACCCCACACTCAACAGGACTCTGCGTCTTCACTCTTTCCAAACAACCCTAAACATAACCCTAACCGCAACAAGAAGCTGAACCCGAGTTAGACCCGAAAAAACACGTACGGTGCCACTTTCTGCCATCCAAAAGTGCTCTCAGCGGAAGCCTTTGGGTACACCTGAACTCCCTGGGGGAGCCTTTACGCAACCCCACACTCAACAGGACTCTGCGTCTTCACTCTTTCCTAACAACCCTAAACATAACCCTAACCGCAACAAGAAGCTGAACCCGAGTTAGACCCGAAAAAACACGTACGGTGCCACTTTCTGCCATCAAAAAGTGCTCTCAGCGGAAGCCTTTGGGTACACCTGAACTCCCTGGGGGAGCCTTTACGCAACCCCACACTCAACAGGACTCTGCGTCTTCACTCTTTCCTAACAACCCTAAACATAACCCTAACCGCAACAAGAAGCTGAACCCGAGTTAGACCCGAAAAAACACGTACGGTGCCACTTTCTGCCATCAAAAAGTGCTCTCAGCGGAAGCCTTTGGGTACACCTGAACTCCCTTGGGGAGCTTTTACGCAACCCCACACTCAACAGGACTCTGCGTCTTCACTCTTTCCTAACAACCCTAAACATAACCCTAACCGGAACAAGAAGCTCAACCCGAGTTAGACCCGAAAAAACACGTACGGTGCCACTTTCTGCCATCAAAAAGTGCTCTCAGTGGAAGCCTTTGGGTACACCTGAACTCCCTGGGGGAGCCTTTACGCAACCCCACACTCAACAGGACTCTGCGTCTTCACTCTTTCCTAACAACCCTAAACATAACCCTAACCGGAACAAGAAGCTGAACCCGAGTTAGACCCGAAAAAACACGTACGGTGCCACTTTCTGCCATCCAAAAGTGCTCTCAGCGGAAGCCTTTGGGTACACCTGAACTCCCTGGGGGAGCCTTTACGCAACCCCACACTCAACAGGACTCTGCGTCTTCACTCTTTCCTAACAACCCTAAACATAAGCCTAACCGCAACAAGAAGCTGAACCCGAGTTAGACCCGAAAAAACACGTACGGTGCCACTTTCTGCCATCCAAAAGTGCTCTCAGCGGAAGCCTTTGGGTACACCTGAACTCCCTGGGGGAGCCTTTACGCAATCCCACACTCAACAGGACTCTGCGTCTTCACTCTTTCCTAACAACCCTAAACATAACCCTAACCGCAACAAGAAGCTGAACCCGAGTTAGACCCGAAAAAACACGTACGGTGCCACTTTCTGCCATCAAAAAGTGCTCTCAGCGGAAGCCTTTGGGTACACCTGAACTCCCTGGGGGAGTCTTTACGCAACCCCACGCTCAACAGGACTCTGCGTCTTCACTCTTTCCTAACAACCCTAAACATAACCCTAACCACAACAAGAAGCTCAACCCGAGTTAGACCCGAAAAAACACGTACGGTGCCACTTTCTGCCATCAAAAAGTGCTCTCAGCGGAAGCCTTTGGGTACACCTGAACTCCCTGGGGGAGCCTTTACGCAACCCCGCACTCAACAGGACTCTGCGTCTTCACTCTTTCCTAACAACCCTAAACATAACCCTAACCGCAACAAGAAGCTGAACCCGAGTTAGACCCGAAAAAACACGTACGGTGCCACTTTCTGCCATCAAAAAGTGCTCTCAGCGGAAGCCTTTGGGTACACCTGAACTCCCTGGGGGAGCTTTTACGCAACCCCACACTCAACAGGTCTCTGCGTCTTCACTCTTTCCTAACAACCCTAAACATAACCCTAACCGGAACAAGAAGCTCAACCCGAGTTAGACCCGAAAAAACACGTACGGTGCCACTTTCTGCCATCAAAAAGTGCTCTCAGTGGAAGCCTTTGGGTACACCTGAACTCCCTGGGGGAGCCTTTACGCAACCCCACACTCAACAGGACTCTGCGTCTTCACTCTTTCCTAACAACCCTAAACATAACCCTAACCGCAACAAGAAGCTGAACCCGAGTTAGACCCGAAAAAACACGTACGGTGCCACTTTCTGCCATCCAAAAGTGCTCTCAGCGGAAGCCTTTGGGTACACCTGAACTCCCTGGGGGAGCCTTTACGCAACCCCACACTCAACAGGACTCTGCGTCTTCACTCTTTCCTAACAACCCTAAACATAAGCCTAACCGCAACAAGAAGCTGAACCCGAGTTAGACCCGAAAAAACACGTACGGTGCCACTTTCTGCCATCCAAAAGTGCTCTCAGCGGAAGCCTTTGGGTACACCTGAACTCCCTGGGGGAGCCTTTACGCAATCCCACACTCAACAGGACTCTGCGTCTTCACTCTTTCCTAACAACCCTAAACATAACCCTAACCGCAACAAGAAGCTGAACCCGAGTTAGACCCGAAAAAACACGTACGGTGCCACTTTCTGCCATCAAAAAGTGCTCTCAGCGGAAGCCTTTGGGTACACCTGAACTCCCTGGGGGAGTCTTTACGCAACCCCACGCTCAACAGGACTCTGCGTCTTCACTCTTTCCTAACAACCCTAAACATAACCCTAACCACAACAAGAAGCTCAACCCGAGTTAGACCCGAAAAAACACGTACGGTGCCACTTTCTGCCATCAAAAAGTGCTCTCAGCGGAAGCCTTTGGGTACACCTGAACTCCCTGGGGGAGCCTTTACGCAACCCCGCACTCAACAGGACTCTGCGTCTTCACTCTTTCCTAACAACCCTAAACATAACCCTAACCGGAACAAGAAGCTGAACCCGAGTTAGACCCGAAAAAACACGTACGGTGCCACTTTCTGCCATCAAAAAGTGCTCTCAGCGGAAGCCTTTGGGTACACCTGAACTCCCTGGGGGAGCCTTTACGCAACCCCACACTCAACAGGACTCTGCGTCTTCACTCTTTCCTAACAACCCTAAACATAACCCTAACCGGAACAAGAAGCTGAACCCGAGTTAGACCCGAAAAAACATGTACGGTGCCACTTTCTGCCATCAAAAAGTGCTCTCAGCGGAAGCCTTTGGGTACACCTGAACTCCCTGGGGGAGCCTTTACGCAACCCCGCACTCAACAGGACTCTGCGTCTTCACTCTTTCCTAACAACCCTAAACATAACCCTAACCGGAACAAGAAGCTGAACCCGAGTTAGACCCGAAAAAACACGTACGGTGCCACTTTCTGCCATCAAAAAGTGCTCTCAGCGGAAGCCTTTGGGTACACCTGCACTCCCTGGGGGAGTCTTTACGCAACCCCACGCTCAACAGGACTCTGCGTCTTCACTCTTTCCTAACAACCCTAAACATAACCCTAACCACAACAAGAAGCTGAACCCGAGTTAGACCCGAAAAAACACGTACGGTGCCACTTTCTGCCATCAAAAAGTGCTCTCAGCGGAAGCCTTTGGGTACACCTGAACTCCCTGGGGGAGCCTTTACGCAACCCCACACTCAACAGGACTCTGCGTCTTCACTCTTTCCTAACAACCCTAAACATAACCCTAACCGCAACAAGAAGCTGAACCCGGGTTAGACCCGAAAAAACACGTACGGTGCCACTTTCTGCCATCAAAAAGTGCTCTCAGCGGAAGCCTTTGGGTACACCTGAACTCCCTGGGGGAGCCTTTACGCAACCCCACACTCAACAGCACTCTGCGTCTTCACTCTTTCCTAACAACCCTAAACATAACCCTAACCGGAACAAGAAGCTCAACCCGAGTTAGACCCGAAAAAACACGTACGGTGCCACTTTCTGCCATCAAAAAGTGCTCTCAGCGGAAGCCTTTGGGTACACCTGAACTCCCTGGGGGAGCCTTTACGCAACCCCACACTCAACAGTACTCTGCGTCTTCACTCTTTCCTAACAACCCTAAACATAACCCTAACCGCAACAAGAAGCTGAACCTGAGTTAGACCCGAAAAAACACGTACGGTGCCACTTTCTGCCATCCAAAAGTGCTCTCAGCGGAAGCCTTTGGGTACACCTGAACTCCCTGGGGGAGCCTTTACGCAACCCCACACTCAACAGGACTCTGCGTCTTCACTCTTTCCTAACAACCCTAAACATAAGCCTAACCGCAACAAGAAGCTGAACCCGAGTTAGACCCGAAAAAACACGTACGGTGCCACTTTCTGCCATCCAAAAGTGCTCTCAGCGGAAGCCTTTGGGTACACCTGAACTCCCTGGGGGAGCCTTTACGCAATCCCACACTCAACAGGACTCTGCGTCTTCACTCTTTCCTAACAACCCTAAACATAACCCTAACCGCAACAAGAAGCTGAACCCGAGTTAGACCCGAAAAAACACGTACGGTGCCACTTTCTGCCATCAAAAAGTGCTCTCAGCGGAAGCCTTTGGGTACACCTGAACTCCCTGGGGGAGTCTTTACGCAACCCCACGCTCAACAGGACTCTGCGTCTTCACTCTTTCCTAACAACCCTAAACATAACCCTAACCACAACAAGAAGCTCAACCCGAGTTAGACCCGAAAAAACACGTACGGTGCCACTTTCTGCCATCAAAAAGTGCTCTCAGCGGAAGCCTTTGGGTACACCTGAACTCCCTGGGGGAGCCTTTACGCAACCCCGCACTCAACAGGACTCTGCGTCTTCACTCTTTCCTAACAACCCTAAACATAACCCTAACCGGAACAAGAAGCTGAACCCGAGTTAGACCCGAAAAAACACGTACGGTGCCACTTTCTGCCATCAAAAAGTGCTCTCAGCGGAAGCCTTTGGGTACACCTGAACTCCCTGGGGGAGCCTTTACGCAACCCCACACTCAACAGGACTCTGCGTCTTCACTCTTTCCTAACAACCCTAAACATAACCCTAACCGGAACAAGAAGCTGAACCCGAGTTAGACCCGAAAAAACATGTACGGTGCCACTTTCTGCCATCAAAAAGTGCTCTCAGCGGAAGCCTTTGGGTACACCTGAACTCCCTGGGGGAGCCTTTACGCAACCCCACACTCAACAGGACTCTGCGTCTTCACTCTTTCCTAACAACCCTAAACATAACCCTAACCGCAACAAGAAGCTGAACCCGAGTTAGACCCGAAAAAACACGTACGGTGCCACTTTCTGCCATCAAAAAGTGCTCTCAGCGGAAGCCTTTGGGTACACCTGAACTCCCTGGGGGAGCCTTTACGCAACCCCACACTCAACAGGACTCTGCGTCTTCACTCTTTCCTAACAACCCTAAACATAACCCTAACCGGAACAAGAAGCTCAACCCGAGTTAGACCCGAAAAAACACGTACGGTGCCACTTTCTGCCATCAAAAAGTGCTCTCAGCGGAAGCCTTTGGGTGCACCTGAACGCCCTGGGGGAGCCTTTACGCAACCCCACACTCAACAGGACTCTGCGTCTTCACTCTTTCCTAACAACCCTAAACATAAGCCTAACCGCAACAAGAAGCTGAACCCGAGTTAGACCCGAAAAAACACGTACGGTGCCACTTTCTGCCATCAAAAAGTGCTCTCAGCGGAAGCCTTTGGGTACACCTGAACTCCCTGGGGGAGCCTTTACGCAACCCCACACTCAACAGGACTCTGCGTCTTCACTCTTTCCTAACAACCCTAAACATAACCCTAACCGCAACAAGAAGCTGAACCCGAGTTAGACCCGAAAAAACACGTACGGTGCCACTTTCTGCCATCAAAAAGTGCTCTCAGCGGAAGCCTTTGGGTACACCTGAACTCCCTGGGGGAGCCTTTACGAAACCCCACACTCAACAGGACTCTGCGTCTTCACTCTTTCCTAACAACCCTAAACATAACCCTAACCGCAACAAGAAGCTGAACCCGAGTTAGACCCGAAAAAACACGTACGGTGCCACTTTCTGCCATCAAAAAGTGCTCTCAGCGGAAGCCTTTGGGAACAGCTGAACTCCCTGGGGGAGCCTTTACGCAACCCCACACTCAACAGGACTCTGCGTCTTCACTCTTTCCTAACAACCCTAAACATAACCCTAACCGCAACAAGAAGCTGAACCCGAGTTAGACCCGAAAAAACACGTACGGTGCCACTTTCTGCCATCCAAAAGTGCTCTCAGCGGAAGCCTTTGGGTACACCTGAACTCCCTGGGGGAGCCTTTACGCAACCCCACACTCAACAGGACTCTGCGTCTTCACTCTTTCCAAACAACCCTAAACATAACCCTAACCGCAACAAGAAGCTGAACCCGAGTTAGACCCGAAAAAACACGTACGGTGCCACTTTCTGCCATCAAAAAGTGCTCTCAGCGGAAGCCTTTGGGTACACCTGAACTCCCTGGGGGAGCCTTTACGCAACCCCACACTCAACAGGACTCTGCGTCTTCACTCTTTCCTAACAACCCTAAACATAACCCTAACCGCAACAAGAAGCTGAACCCGAGTTAGACCCGAAAAAACACGTACGGTGCCACTTTCTGCCATCAAAAAGTGCTCTCAGCGGAAGCCTTTGGGTACACCTGAACTCCCTGGGGGAGCCTTTACGCAACCCCACACTCAACAGGACTCTGCGTCTTCACTCTTTCCTAACAACCCTAAACATAACCCTAACCGGAACAAGAAGCTCAACCCGAGTTAGACCCGAAAAAACACGTACAGTGCCACTTTCTGCCATCAAAAAGTGCTCTCAGCGGAAGCCTTTGGGTACACCTGAACTCCCTGGGGGAGTCTTTACGCAACCCCACACTCAACAGGACTCTGCGTCTTCACTCTTTCCTAACAACCCTAAACATAACCCTAACCACAACAAGAAGCTCAACCCGAGTTAGACCCGAAAAAACACGTACGGTGCCACTTTTTGCCATCAAAAAGTGCTCTCAGCGGAAGCCTTTGGGTACACCTGAACTCCCTGGGGGAGCCTTTACGCAACCCCGCACTCAACAGGACTCTGCGTCTTCACTCTTTCCTAACAACCCTAAACATAACCCTAACCGCAACAAGAAGCTGAACCCGAGTTAGACCCGAAAAAACACGTACGGTGCCACTTTCTGCCATCAAAAAGTGCTCTCAGCGGAAGCCTTTGGGTACACCTGAACTCCCTGGGGGAGCTTTTACGCAACCCCACACTCAACAGGACTCTGCGTCTTCACTCTTTCCTAACAACCCTAAACATAACCCTAACCGGAACAAGAAGCTCAACCCGAGTTAGACCCGAAAAAACACGTACGGTGCCACTTTCTGCCATCAAAAAGTGCTCTCAGCGGAAGCCTTTGGGTACACCTGAACTCCCTGGGGGAGCCTTTACGCAACCCCACACTCAACAGGACTCTGCGTCTTCACTCTTTCCTAACAACCCTAAACATAACCCTAACCGCAACAAGAAGCTGAACCCGAGTTAGACCCGAAAAAACACGTACAGTGCCACTTTCTGCCATCAAAAAGTGCTCTCAGCGGAAGCCTTTGGGTACACCTGAACTCCCTGGGGGAGCCTTTACGCAACCCCACACTCAACAGGACTCTGCGTCTTCACTCTTTCCTAACAACCCTAAACATAACCCTAACCGCAACAAGAAGCTGAACCCGAGTTAGACCCGAAAAAACACGTACGGTGCCACTTTCTGCCATCCAAAAGTGCTCTCAGCGGAAGCCTTTGGGTACACCTGAACTCCCTGGGGGAGCCTTTACGCAACCCCGCACTCAACAGGACTCTGCGTCTTCACTCTTTCCTAACAACCCTAAACATAACCCTAACCGGAACAAGAAGCTGAACCCGAGTTAGACCCGAAAAAACACGTACGGTGCCACTTTCTGCCATCAAAAAGTGCTCTCAGCGGAAGCCTTTGGGTACACCTGAACTCCCTGGGGGAGCCTTTACGCAACCCCACACTCAACAGGACTCTGCGTCTTCACTCTTTCCTAACAACCCTAAACATAACCCTAACCGCAACAAGAAGCTGAACCCGAGTTAGACCCGAAAAAACATGTACGGTGCCACTTTCTGCCATCAAAAAGTGCTCTCAGCGGAAGCCTTTGGGTACACCTGAACTCCCTGGGGGAGCCTTTACGCAACCCCACACTCAACAGGACTCTGCGTCTTCACTCTTTCCTAACAACGCTAAACATAACCCTAACCGCAACAAGAAGCTGAACCCGAGTTAGACCCGAAAAAACACGTACGGTGCCACTTTCTGCCATCAAAAAGTGCTCTCAGCGGAAGCCTTTGGGTACACCTGAACTCCCTGGGGGAGCCTTTACGCAACCCCACACTCAACAGGACTCTGCGTCTTCACTCTTTCCTAACAACCCTAAACATAACCCTAACCACAACAAGAAGCTGAACCCGAGCTAGACCCGAAAAAACACGTACGGTGCCACTTTCTGCCATCAAAAAGTGCTCTCAGCGGAAGCCTTTGGGTACACCTGAACTCCCTGGGGGAGCCTTTACGCAACCCCACACTCAACAGGACTCTGCGTCTTCACTCTTTCCTAACAACCCTAAACATAACCCTAACCGCAACAAGAAGCTGAACCCGAGTTAGACCCGAAAAAACACGTACGGTGCCACTTTCTGCCATCAAAAAGTGCTCTCAGCGGAAGCCTTTGGGTACACCTGAACTCCCTGGGGGAGCCTTTACGCAACCCCACACTCAACAGGACTCTGCGTCTTCACTCTTTCCTAACAACCCTAAACATAACCCTAACCGCAGCAAGAAGCTGAACCCGAGTTAGACCCGAAAAAACACGTACGGTGCCACTTTCTGCCATCAAAAAGTGCTCTCAGCGGAAGCCTTTGGGTACACCTGAACTCCCTGGGGGAGCCTTTACGCAACCCCACACTCAACAGGACTCTGCGTCTTCACTCTTTCCTAACAACCCTAAACATAAGCCTAACCGCAACAAGAAGCTGAACCCGAGTTAGACCCGAAAAAACACGTACGGTGCCACTTTCTGCCATCAAAAAGTGCTCTCAGCGGAAGCCTTTGGGTACACCTGAACTCCCTGGGGGAGCCTTTACGCAACCCCACACTCAACAGGACTCTGCGTCTTCACTCTTTCCTAACAACCCTAAACATAACCCTAACTGCAACAAGAAGCTGAACCCGAGTTAGACCCGAAAAAACACGTACGGTGCCACTTTCTGCCATCAAAAAGTGCTCTCAGCGGAAGCCTTTGGGTACACCTGAACTCCCTGGGGGAGCCTTTACGCAACCCCACACTCAACAGGACTCTGCGTCTTCACTCTTTCCTAACAACCCTAAACATAACCCTAACCGCAACAAGAAGCTGAACCCGAGTTAGACCCGAAAAAACACGTACGGTGCCACTTTCTGCCATCAAAAAGTGCTCTCAGCGGAAGCCTTTGGGTACACCTGAACTCCCTGGGGGAGCCTTTACGCAACCCCACACTCAACAGGACTCTGCGTCTTCACTCTTTCCTAACAACCCTAAACATAACCCTAACCGCAACAAGAAGCTGAACCCGAGTTAGACCCGAAAAAACACGTACGGTGCCACTTTCTGCCATCAAAAAGTGCTCTCAGCGGAAGCCTTTGGGTACACCTGAACTCCCTGGGGGAGCCTTTACGCAACCCCACACTCAACAGGACTCTGCGTCTTCACTCTTTCCTAACAACCCTAAACATAACCCTAACCACAACAAGAAGCTGAACCCGAGCTAGACCCGAAAAAACACGTACGGTGCCACTTTCTGCCATCAAAAAGTGCTCTCAGCGGAAGCCTTTGGGTACACCTGAACTCCCTGGGGGAGCCTTTACGCAACCCCACACTCAACAGGACTCTGCGTCTTCACTCTTTCCTAACAACCCTAAACATAACCCTAACCGGAACAAGAAGCTCAACCCGAGTTAGACCCGAAAAAACACGTACGGTGCCACTTTCTGCCATCAAAAAGTGCTCTCAGCGGAAGCCTTTGGGTACACCTGAACTCCCTGGGGGAGCCTTTACGCAACCCCACACTCAACAGGACTCTGCGTCTTCACTCTTTCCTAACAACCCTAAACATAAGCCTAACCGCAACAAGAAGCTGAACCCGAGTTAGACCCGAAAAAACACGTACGGTGCCACTTTCTGCCATCAAAAAGTGCTCTCAGCGGAAGCCTTTGGGTACACCTGAACTCCCTGGGGGAGCCTTTACGCAACCCCACACTCAACAGGACTCTGCGTCTTCACTCTTTCCTAACAACCCTAAACATAACCCTAACCGCAACAAGAAGCTGAACCCGAGTTAGACCCGAAAAAACACGTACGGTGCCACTTTCTGCCATCAAAAAGTGCTCTCAGCGGAAGCCTTTGGGTACACCTGAACTCCCTGGGGGAGCCTTTACGCAACCCCACACTCAACAGGACTCTGCGTCTTCACTCTTTCCTAACAACCCTAAACATAACCCTAACCGCAACAAGAAGCTGAACCCGAGTTAGACCCGAAAAAACACGTACGGTGCCACTTTCTGCCATCAAAAAGTGCTCTCAGCGGAAGCCTTTGGGTACACCTGAACTCCCTGGGGGAGCCTTTACGCAACCCCACACTCAACAGGACTCTGCGTCTTCACTGTTTCCTAACAACCCTAAACATAACCCTAACCGCAACAAGAAGCTGAACCCGAGTTAGACCCGAAAAAACACGTACGGTGCCACTTTCTGCCATCAAAAAGTGCTCTCAGCGGAAGCCTTTGGGTACACCTGAACTCCCTGGGGGAGCCTTTACGCAACCCCACACTCAACAGGACTCTGCGTCTTCACTCTTTCCTAACAACCCTAAACATAACCCTAACCGCAACAAGAAGCTGAACCCGAGTTAGACCCGAAAAAACACGTACGGTGCCACTTTCTGCCATCAAAAAGTGCTCTCAGCGGAAGCCTTTGGGTACACCTGAACTCCCTGGGGGAGCCTTTACGCAACCCCACACTCAACAGGACTCTGCGTCTTCACTCTTTCCTAACAACCCTAAACATAACCCTAACCGGAACAAGAAGCTCAACCCGAGTTAGACCCGAAAAAACACGTACGGTGCCACTTTCTGCCACCAAAAAGTGCTCTCAGCGGAAGCCTTTGGGTACACCTGAACTCCCTGGGGGAGCCTTTACGCAACCCCACACTCAACAGGACTCTGCGTCTTCACTCTTTCCTAACAACCCTAAACATAAGCCTAACCGCAACAAGAAGCTGAACCCGAGTTAGACCCGAAAAAACACGTACGGTGCCACTTTCTGCCATCAAAAAGTGCTCTCAGCGGAAGCCTTTGGGTACACCTGAACTCCCTGGGGGAGCCTTTACGCAACCCCACACTCAACAGGACTCTGCGTCTTCACTCTTTCCTAACAACCCTAAACATAACCCTAACTGCAACAAGAAGCTCAACCCGAGTTAGACCCGAAAAAACACGTACGGTGCCACTTTCTGCCATCAAAAAGTGCTCTCAGCGGAAGCCTTTGGGTACACCTGAACTCCCTGGGGGAGCCTTTACGCAACCCCACACTCAACAGGACTCTGCGTCTTCACTCTTTCCTAACAACCCTAAACATAACCCTAACCGCAACAAGAAGCTGAACCCGAGTTAGACCCGAAAAAACACGTACGGTGCCACTTTCTGCCATCAAAAAGTGCTCTCAGCGGAAGCCTTTGGGTAGACCTGAACTCCCTGGGGGAGCCTTTACGCAACCCCACACTCAACAGGACTCTGCGTCTTCACTCTTTCCTAACAACCCTAAACATAACCCTAACCGCAACAAGAAGCTCAACCCGAGTTAGACCCGAAAAAACACGTACGGTGCCACTTTCTGCCATCAAAAAGTGCTCTCAGCGGAAGCCTTTGGGTACACCTGAACTCCCTGGGGGAGCCTTTACGCAACCCCACACTCAACAGGACTCTGCGTCTTCACTCTTTCCTAACAACCCTAAACATAACCCTAACCGCAACAAGAAGCTGAACCCGAGTTAGACCCGAAAAAACACGTACGGTGCCACTTTCTGCCATCAAAAAGTGGTCTCAGCGGAAGCCTTTGGGTACACCTGAACTCCCTGGGGGAGCCTTTACGCAACCCCACACTCAACAGGACTCTGCGTCTTCACTCTTTCCTAACAACCCTAAACATAACCCTAACCGCAACAAGAAGCTGAACCCGAGTTAGACCCGAAAAAACACGTACGGTGCCACTTTCTGCCATCAAAAAGTGCTCTCAGCGGAAGCCTTTGGGTACACCTGAACTCCCTGGGGGAGCCTTTACGCAACCCCACACTCAACAGGACTCTGCGTCTTCACTCTTTCCTAACAACCCTAAACATAACCCTAACCGCAACAAGAAGCTGAACCTGAGTTAGACCCGAAAAAACACGTACGGTGCCACTTTCTGCCATCAAAAAGTGCTCTCAGCGGAAGCCTTTGGGTACACCTGAACTCCCTGGGGGAGCCTTTACGCAACCCCACACTCAACAGGACTCTGCGTCTTCACTCTTTCCTAACAACCCTAAACATAAGCCTAACCGCAACAAGAAGCTGAACCCGAGTTAGACCCGAAAAAACACGTACGGTGCCACTTTCTGCCATCAAAAAGTGCTCTCAGCGGAAGCCTTTGGGAACAGCTGAACTCCCTGGGGGAGCCTTTACGCAACCCCACACTCAACAGGACTCTGCATCTTCACTCTTTCCTAACAACCCTAAACATAACCCTAACCGCAACAAGAAGCTGAACCCGAGTTAGACCCGAAAAAACACGTACGGTGCCACTTTCTGCCATCAAAAAGTGCTCTCAGCGGAAGCCTTTGGGTACACCTGAACTCCCTGGGGGAGCCTTTACGCAACCCCACACTCAACAGGACTCTGCGTCTTCACTCTTTCCTAACAACCCTAAACATAACCCTAACCGCAACAAGAAGCTGAACCCGAGTTAGACCCGAAAAAACACGTACGGTGCCACTTTCTGCCATCAAAAAGTGCTCTCAGCGGAAGCCTTTGGGTACACCTGAACTCCCTGGGGGAGCCTTTACGCAACCCCACACTCAACAGGACTCTGCGTCTTCACTCTTTCCTAACAACCCTAAACATAACCCTAACCGCAACAAGAAGCTGAACCCGAGTTAGACCCGAAAAAACACGTACGGTGCCACTTTCTGCCATCAAAAAGTGCTCTCAGCGGAAGCCTTTGGGTACACCTGAACTCCCTGGGGGAGCCTTTACGCAACCCCACACTCAACAGGACTCTGCGTCTTCACTCTTTCCTAACAACCCTAAACATAACCCTAACCGCAACAAGAAGCTGAACCCGAGTTAGACCCGAAAAAACACGTACGGTGCCACTTTCTGCCATCAAAAAGTGCTCTCAGCGGAAGCCTTTGGGTACACCTGAACTCCCTGGGGGAGCCTTTACGCAACCCCACACTCAACAGGACTCTGCGTCTTCACTCTTTCCTAACAACCCTAAACATAACCCTAACCGCAACAAGAAGCTGAACCCGAGTTAGACCCGAAAAAACACGTACGGTGCCACTTTCTGCCATCAAAAAGTGCTCTCAGCGGAAGCCTTTGGGTACACCTGAACTCCCTGGGGGAGCCTTTACGCAACCCCACACTCAACAGGACTCTGCGTCTTCACTCTTTCCTAACAACCCTAAACATAACCCTAACCGCAACAAGAAGCTGAACCCGAGTTAGACCCGAAAAAACACGTACGGTGCCACTTTCTGCCATCAAAAAGTGCTCTCAGCGGAAGCCTTTGGGAACAGCTGAACTCCCTGGGGGAGCCTTTACGCAACCCCACACTCAACAGGACTCTGCGTCTTCACTCTTTCCTAACAACCCTAATCATAACCCTAACCGCAACAAGAAGCTGAACCCGAGTTAGACCCGAAAAAACACGTACGGTGCCACTTTCTGCCATCCAAAAGTGCTCTCAGCGGAAGCCTTTGGGTACACCTGAACTCCCTGGGGGAGCCTTTACGCAACCCCACACTCAACAGGACTCTGCGTCTTCACTCTTTCCTAACAACCCTAAACATAACCCTAACTGCAACAAGAAGCTCAACCCGAGTTAGACCCGAAAAAACACGTACGGTGCCACTTTCTGCCATCAAAAAGTGCTCTCAGCGGAAGCCTTTGGGTACACCTGAACTCCCTGGGGGAGCCTTTACGCAACCCCACACTCAACAGGACTCTGCGTCTTCACTCTTTCCTAACAACCCTAAACATAACCCTAACCGCAACAAGAAGCTGAACCCGAGTTAGACCCGAAAAAACACGTACGGTGCCACTTTCTGCCATCAAAAAGTGCTCTCAGCAGAAGCCTTTGGGTACACCTGAACTCCCTGGGGGAGCCTTTACGCAACCCCACACTCAACAGGACTCTGCGTCTTCACTCTTTCCTAACAACCCTAAACATAAGCCTAACCGCAACAAGAAGCTGAACCCGAGTTAGACCCGAAAAAACACGTACGGTGCCACTTTCTGCCATCAAAAAGTGCTCTCAGCGGAAGCCTTTGGGTACACCTGAACTCCCTGGGGGAGCCTTTACGCAACCCCACACTCAACAGGACTCTGCGTCTTCACTCTTTCCTAACAACCCTAAACATAACCCTAACCGCAACAAGAAGCTGAACCCGAGTTAGACCCGAAAAAACACGTACGGTGCCACTTTCTGCCATCAAAAAGTGCTCTCAGCGGAAGCCTTTGGGTACACCTGAACTCCCTGGGGGAGCCTTTACGCAACCCCACACTCAACAGGACTCTGCGTCTTCACTCTTTCCTAACAACCCTAAACATAACCCTAACCGCAACAAGAAGCTGAACCCGAGTTAGACCCGAAAAAACACGTACGGTGCCACTTTCTGCCACCAAAAAGTGCTCTCAGCGGAAGCCTTTGGGTACACCTGAACTCCCTGGGGGAGCCTTTACGCAACCCCACACTCAACAGGACTCTGCGTCTTCACTCTTTCCTAACAACCCTAAACATAACCCTTACCGCAACAAGAAGCTGAACCCGAGTTAGACCCGAAAAAACACGTACGGTGCCACTTTCTGCCATCAAAAAGTGCTCTCAGCGGAAGCCTTTGGGTACACCTGAACTCCCTGGGGGAGCCTTTACGCAACCCCACACTCAACAGGACTCTGCGTCTTCACTCTTTCCTAACAACCCTAAACATAACCCTAACCGCAACAAGAAGCTGAACCCGAGTTAGACCCGAAAAAACACGTACGGTGCCACTTTCTGCCATCAAAAAGTGCTCTCAGCGGAAGCC
>NW_027663718.1:212500-232500 GCF_964034855.1 Anser brachyrhynchus
GCTGAACCCGAGTTAGACCCGAAAAAACACGTACGGTGCCACTTTCTGCCATCAAAAAGTGCTCTCAGCGGAAGCCTTTGGGTACACCTGAACTCCCTGGGGGAGCCTTTACGCAACCCCACACTCAACAGGACTCTGCGTCTTCACTCTTTCCTAACAACCCTAAACATAACCCTAACCGGAACAAGAAGCTGAACCCGAGTTAGACCCGAAAAAGCACGTACGGTGCCACTTTCTGCCATCAAAAAGTGCTCTCAGCGGAAGCCTTTGGGTACACCTGAACTCCCTGGGGGAGCCTTTATGCAACCCCACACTCAACAGGACTCTGCGTCTTCACTCTTTCCTAACAACCCTAAACATAACGCTAACCGCAACAAGAAGCTGAACCCGAGTTAGACCCGAAAAAACACGTACGGTGCCACTTTCTGCCATCCAAAAGTGCTCTCAGCGGAAGCCTTTGGGTACACCTGAACTCCCTGGGGGAGCCTTTACGCAACCCCACACTCAACAGGACTCTGCGTCTTCACTCTTTCCTAACAACCCTAAACATAACCCTAACCGCAACAAGAAGCTGAACCCGAGTTAGACCCGAAAAAACACGTACGGTGCCACTTTCTGCCACCAAAAAGTGCTCTCAGCGGAAGCCTTTGGGTACACCTGAACTCCCTGGGGGAGCCTTTACGCAACCCCACACTCAACAGGACTCTGCGTCTTCACTCTTTCCAAACAACCCTAAACATAACCCTAACCGCAACAAGAAGCTGAACCCGAGTTAGACCCGAAAAAACACGTACGGTGCCACTTTCTGCCATCCAAAAGTGCTCTCAGCGGAAGCCTTTGGGTACACCTGAACTCCCTGGGGGAGCCTTTACGCAACCCCACACTCAACAGGACTCTGCGTCTTCACTCTTTCCTAACAACCCTAAACATAACCCTAACCGCAACAAGAAGCTGAACCCGAGTTAGACCCGAAAAAACACGTACGGTGCCACTTTCTGCCATCAAAAAGTGCTCTCAGCGGAAGCCTTTGGGTACACCTGAACTCCCTGGGGGAGCCTTTACGCAACCCCACACTCAACAGGACTCTGCGTCTTCACTCTTTCCTAACAACCCTAAACATAACCCTAACCGCAACAAGAAGCTGAACCCGAGTTAGACCCGAAAAAACACGTACGGTGCCACTTTCTGCCATCAAAAAGTGCTCTCAGCGGACGCCTTTGGGTACACCTGAACTCCCTTGGGGAGCTTTTACGCAACCCCACACTCAACAGGACTCTGCGTCTTCACTCTTTCCTAACAACCCTAAACATAACCCTAACCGCAACAAGAAGCTCAACCCGAGTTAGACCCGAAAAAACACGTACGGTGCCACTTTCTGCCATCAAAAAGTGCTCTCAGCGGAAGCCTTTGGGTACACCTGAACTCCCTGGGGGAGCCTTTACGCAATCCCACACTCAACAGGACTCTGCGTCTTCACTCTTTCCTAACAACCCTAAACATAACCCTAACCGCAACAAGAAGCTGAACCCGAGTTAGACCCGAAAAAACACGTACGGTGCCACTTTCTGCCATCAAAAAGTGCTCTCAGCGGAAGCCTTTGGGTACACCTGAACTCCCTGGGGGAGTCTTTACGCAACCCCACGCTCAACAGGACTCTGCGTCTTCACTCTTTCCTAACAACCCTAAACATAACCCTAACCACAACAAGAAGCTCAACCCGAGTTAGACCCGAAAAAACACGTACGGTGCCACTTTCTGCCATCAAAAAGTGCTCTCAGCGGAAGCCTTTGGGTACACCTGAACTCCCTGGGGGAGCCTTTACGCAACCCCGCACTCAACAGGACTCTGCGTCTTCACTCTTTCCTAACAACCCTAAACATAACCCTAACCGCAACAAGAAGCTGAACCCGAGTTAGACCCGAAAAAACACGTACGGTGCCACTTTCTGCCATCAAAAAGTGCTCTCAGCGGAAGCCTTTGGGTACACCTGAACTCCCTGGGGGAGCTTTTACGCAACCCCACACTCAACAGGTCTCTGCGTCTTCACTCTTTCCTAACAACCCTAAACATAACCCTAACCGGAACAAGAAGCTCAACCCGAGTTAGACCCGAAAAAACACGTACGGTGCCACTTTCTGCCATCAAAAAGTGCTCTCAGTGGAAGCCTTTGGGTACACCTGAACTCCCTGGGGGAGCCTTTACGCAACCCCACACTCAACAGGACTCTGCGTCTTCACTCTTTCCTAACAACCCTAAACATAACCCTAACCGCAACAAGAAGCTGAACCCGAGTTAGACCCGAAAAAACACGTACGGTGCCACTTTCTGCCATCCAAAAGTGCTCTCAGCGGAAGCCTTTGGGTACACCTGAACTCCCTGGGGGAGCCTTTACGCAACCCCACACTCAACAGGACTCTGCGTCTTCACTCTTTCCTAACAACCCTAAACATAAGCCTAACCGCAACAAGAAGCTGAACCCGAGTTAGACCCGAAAAAACACGTACGGTGCCACTTTCTGCCATCCAAAAGTGCTCTCAGCGGAAGCCTTTGGGTACACCTGAACTCCCTGGGGGAGCCTTTACGCAATCCCACACTCAACAGGACTCTGCGTCTTCACTCTTTCCTAACAACCCTAAACATAACCCTAACCGCAACAAGAAGCTGAACCCGAGTTAGACCCGAAAAAACACGTACGGTGCCACTTTCTGCCATCAAAAAGTGCTCTCAGCGGAAGCCTTTGGGTACACCTGAACTCCCTGGGGGAGTCTTTACGCAACCCCACGCTCAACAGGACTCTGCGTCTTCACTCTTTCCTAACAACCCTAAACATAACCCTAACCACAACAAGAAGCTCAACCCGAGTTAGACCCGAAAAAACACGTACGGTGCCACTTTCTGCCATCAAAAAGTGCTCTCAGCGGAAGCCTTTGGGTACACCTGAACTCCCTGGGGGAGCCTTTACGCAACCCCGCACTCAACAGGACTCTGCGTCTTCACTCTTTCCTAACAACCCTAAACATAACCCTAACCGGAACAAGAAGCTGAACCCGAGTTAGACCCGAAAAAACACGTACGGTGCCACTTTCTGCCATCAAAAAGTGCTCTCAGCGGAAGCCTTTGGGTACACCTGAACTCCCTGGGGGAGTCTTTACGCAACCCCACACTCAACAGGACTCTGCGTCTTCACTCTTTCCTAACAACCCTAAACATAACCCTAACCGGAACAAGAAGCTGAACCCGAGTTAGACCCGAAAAAACATGTACGGTGCCACTTTCTGCCATCAAAAAGTGCTCTCAGCGGAAGCCTTTGGGTACACCTGAACTCCCTGGGGGAGCCTTTACGCAACCCCGCACTCAACAGGACTCTGCGTCTTCACTCTTTCCTAACAACCCTAAACATAACCCTAACCGGAACAAGAAGCTGAACCCGAGTTAGACCCGAAAAAACACGTATGGTGCCACTTTCTGCCATTAAAAAGTGCTCTCAGCGGAAGCCTTTGGGTACACCTGAACTCCCTGGGGGAGCCTTTACGCAACCCCACACTCAACAGGACTCTGCGTCTTCACTCTTTCCAAACAACCCTAAACATAACCCTAACCGCAACAAGAAGCTGAACCCGAGTTAGACCCGAAAAAACACGTACGGTGCCACTTTCTGCCATCAAAAAGTGCTCTCAGCGGAAGCCTTTGGGTACACCTGAACTCCCTGGGGGAGCCTTTACGCAACCCCACACTCAACAGGACTCTGCGTCTTCACTCTTTCCTAACAACCCTAAACATAACCCTAACCGCAACAAGAAGCTGAACCCGAGTTAGACCCGAAAAAACACGTACGGTGCCACTTTCTGCCATCAAAAAGTGCTCTCAGCGGAAGCCTTTGGGTACACCTGAACTCCCTGGGGGAGCCTTTACGCAACCCCACACTCAACAGGACTCTGCGTCTTCACTCTTTAATAACAACCCTAAACATAACCCTAACCGCAACAAGAAGCTGAACCCGAGTTAGACCCGAAAAAACACGTACGGTGCCACTTTCTGCCATCAAAAAGTGCTCTCAGCGGAAGCCTTTGGGTACACCTGAACTCCCTGGGGGAGCCTTTACGCAACCCCACACTCAACAGGACTCTGCGTCTTCACTCTTTCCTAACAACCCTAAACATAACCCTAACCGCAACAAGAAGCTGAACCCGAATTAGACCCGAAAAAACACGTACGGTGCCACTTTCTGCCATCAAAAAGTGCTCTCAGCAGAAGCCTTTGGGTACACCTGAACTCCCTGGGGGAGCCTTTATGCAACCCCACACTCAACAGGACTCTGCGTCTTCACTCTTTCCTAACAACCCTAAACATAACCCTAACCGGAACAAGTAGCTGAACCCGAGTTAGACCCGAAAAAACACGTACGGTGCCACTTTCTGCCATCAAAAAGTGCTCTCAGCGGAAGCCTTTGGGTGCACCTGAACGCCCTGGGGGAGCCTTTACGCAACCCCACACTCAACAGGACTCTGCGTCTTCACTCTTTCCTAACAACCCTAAACATAACCCTAACCGCAACAAGAAGCTGAACCCGAGTTAGACCCGAAAAAACACGTACGGTGCCACTTTCTGCCATCAAAAAGTGCTCTCAGCGGAAGCCTTTGGGTACACCTGAACTCCCTGGGGGAGCCTTTACGCAACCCCACACTCAACAGGACTCTGCGTCTTCACTATTTCCTAACAACCCTAAACATAACCCTAACCGCAACAAGAAGCTGAACCCGAGTTAGACCCGAAAAAACACGTATGGTGCCACTTTCTGCCATTAAAAAGTGCTCTCAGCGGAAGCCTTTGGGTACACCTGAACTCGCTGGGGGAGCCTTTACGCAACCCCACACTCAACAGGACTCTGCGTCTTCACTCTTTCCTAACAACCCTAAACATAACCCTAACCGCAACAAGAAGCTCAACCCGAGTTAGACCCGAAAAAACACGTACGGTGCCACTTTCTGCCATCAAAAAGTGCTCTCAGCGGAAGCCTTAGGGTACACCTGACCTCCCTGGGGGAGCCTTTACGCAACCCCACACTCAACAGGACTCTGCGTCTTCACTCTTTCCTAACAACCCTAAACATAACCCTAACCGCAACAAGAAGCTGAACCCGAGTTAGACCCGAAAAAACACGTACGGTGCCACTTTCTGCCATCAAAAAGTGCTCTCAGCGGAAGCCTTTGGGTACACCTGAACTCCCTGGGGGAGCCTTTACGCAACCCCACACTCAACAGGACTCTGCGTCTTCACTCTTTCCTAACAACCCTAAACATAACCCTAACCGCAACAAGAAGCTGAACCCGAGTTAGACCCGAAAAAGCACGTACGGTGCCACTTTCTGCCATCAAAAAGTGCTCTCAGCGGAAGCCTTTGGGTACACCTGAACTCCCTGGGGGAGCCTTTACGCAACCCCACACTCAACAGGACTCTGCGTCTTCACTCTTTCCTAACAACCCTAAACATAACGCTAACCGCAACAAGAAGCTGAACCCGAGTTAGACCCGAAAAAACACGTACGGTGCCACTTTCTGCCATCCAAAAGTGCTCTCAGCGGAAGCCTTTGGGTACACCTGAACTCCCTGGGGGAGCCTTTACGCAACCCCACACTCAACAGGACTCTGCGTCTTCACTCTTTCCTAACAACCCTAAACATAACCCTAACCGCAACAAGAAGCTGAACCCGAGTTAGACCCGAAAAAACACGTACGGTGCCACTTTCTGCCACCAAAAAGTGCTCTCAGCGGAAGCCTTTGGGTACACCTGAACTCCCTGGGGGAGCCTTTACGCAACCCCACACTCAACAGGACTCTGCGTCTTCACTCTTTCCAAACAACCCTAAACATAACCCTAACCGCAACAAGAAGCTGAACCCGAGTTAGACCCGAAAAAACACGTACGGTGCCACTTTCTGCCATCCAAAAGTGCTCTCAGCGGAAGCCTTTGGGTACACCTGAACTCCCTGGGGGAGCCTTTACGCAACCCCACACTCAACAGGACTCTGCGTCTTCACTCTTTCCTAACAACCCTAAACATAACCCTAACCGCAACAAGAAGCTGAACCCGAGTTAGACCCGAAAAAACACGTACGGTGCCACTTTCTGCCATCAAAAAGTGCTCTCAGCGGAAGCCTTTGGGTACACCTGAACTCCCTGGGGGAGCCTTTACGCAACCCCACACTCAACAGGACTCTGCGTCTTCACTCTTTCCTAACAACCCTAAACATAACCCTAACCGCAACAAGAAGCTGAACCCGAGTTAGACCCGAAAAAACACGTACGGTGCCACTTTCTGCCATCAAAAAGTGCTCTCAGCGGAAGCCTTTGGGTACACCTGAACTCCCTTGGGGAGCTTTTACGCAACCCCACACTCAACAGGACTCTGCGTCTTCACTCTTTCCTAACAACCCTAAACATAACCCTAACCGGAACAAGAAGCTCAACCCGAGTTAGACCCGAAAAAACACGTACGGTGCCACTTTCTGCCATCAAAAAGTGCTCTCAGTGGAAGCCTTTGGGTACACCTGAACTCCCTGGGGGAGCCTTTACGCAACCCCACACTCAACAGGACTCTGCGTCTTCACTCTTTCCTAACAACCCTAAACATAACCCTAACCGGAACAAGAAGCTGAACCCGAGTTAGACCCGAAAAAACACGTACGGTGCCACTTTCTGCCATCCAAAAGTGCTCTCAGCGGAAGCCTTTGGGTACACCTGAACTCCCTGGGGGAGCCTTTACGCAACCCCACACTCAACAGGACTCTGCGTCTTCACTCTTTCCTAACAACCCTAAACATAAGCCTAACCGCAACAAGAAGCTGAACCCGAGTTAGACCCGAAAAAACACGTACGGTGCCACTTTCTGCCATCCAAAAGTGCTCTCAGCGGAAGCCTTTGGGTACACCTGAACTCCCTGGGGGAGCCTTTACGCAATCCCACACTCAACAGGACTCTGCGTCTTCACTCTTTCCTAACAACCCTAAACATAACCCTAACCGCAACAAGAAGCTGAACCCGAGTTAGACCCGAAAAAACACGTACGGTGCCACTTTCTGCCATCAAAAAGTGCTCTCAGCGGAAGCCTTTGGGTACACCTGAACTCCCTGGGGGAGTCTTTACGCAACCCCACGCTCAACAGGACTCTGCGTCTTCACTCTTTCCTAACAACCCTAAACATAACCCTAACCACAACAAGAAGCTCAACCCGAGTTAGACCCGAAAAAACACGTACGGTGCCACTTTCTGCCATCAAAAAGTGCTCTCAGCGGAAGCCTTTGGGTACACCTGAACTCCCTGGGGGAGCCTTTACGCAACCCCGCACTCAACAGGACTCTGCGTCTTCACTCTTTCCTAACAACCCTAAACATAACCCTAACCGCAACAAGAAGCTGAACCCGAGTTAGACCCGAAAAAACACGTACGGTGCCACTTTCTGCCATCAAAAAGTGCTCTCAGCGGAAGCCTTTGGGTACACCTGAACTCCCTGGGGGAGCTTTTACGCAACCCCACACTCAACAGGTCTCTGCGTCTTCACTCTTTCCTAACAACCCTAAACATAACCCTAACCGGAACAAGAAGCTCAACCCGAGTTAGACCCGAAAAAACACGTACGGTGCCACTTTCTGCCATCAAAAAGTGCTCTCAGTGGAAGCCTTTGGGTACACCTGAACTCCCTGGGGGAGCCTTTACGCAACCCCACACTCAACAGGACTCTGCGTCTTCACTCTTTCCTAACAACCCTAAACATAACCCTAACCGCAACAAGAAGCTGAACCCGAGTTAGACCCGAAAAAACACGTACGGTGCCACTTTCTGCCATCCAAAAGTGCTCTCAGCGGAAGCCTTTGGGTACACCAGAACTCCCTGGGGGAGCCTTTACGCAACCCCACACTCAACAGGACTCTGCGTCTTCACTCTTTCCTAACAACCCTAAACATAAGCCTAACCGCAACAAGAAGCTGAACCCGAGTTAGACCCGAAAAAACACGTACGGTGCCACTTTCTGCCATCCAAAAGTGCTCTCAGCGGAAGCCTTTGGGTACACCTGAACTCCCTGGGGGAGCCTTTACGCAATCCCACACTCAACAGGACTCTGCGTCTTCACTCTTTCCTAACAACCCTAAACATAACCCTAACCGCAACAAGAAGCTGAACCCGAGTTAGACCCGAAAAAACACGTACGGTGCCACTTTCTGCCATCAAAAAGTGCTCTCAGCGGAAGCCTTTGGGTACACCTGAACTCCCTGGGGGAGTCTTTACGCAACCCCACGCTCAACAGGACTCTGCGTCTTCACTCTTTCCTAACAACCCTAAACATAACCCTAACCACAACAAGAAGCTCAACCCGAGTTAGACCCGAAAAAACACGTACGGTGCCACTTTCTGCCATCAAAAAGTGCTCTCAGCGGAAGCCTTTGGGTACACCTGAACTCCCTGGGGGAGCCTTTACGCAACCCCGCACTCAACAGGACTCTGCGTCTTCACTCTTTCCTAACAACCCTAAACATAACCCTAACCGGAACAAGAAGCTGAACCCGAGTTAGACCCGAAAAAACACGTACGGTGCCACTTTCTGCCATCAAAAAGTGCTCTCAGCGGAAGCCTTTGGGTACACCTGAACTCCCTGGGGGAGCCTTTACGCAACCCCACACTCAACAGGACTCTGCGTCTTCACTCTTTCCTAACAACCCTAAACATAACCCTAACCGGAACAAGAAGCTGAACCCGAGTTAGACCCGAAAAAACATGTACGGTGCCACTTTCTGCCATCAAAAAGTGCTCTCAGCGGAAGCCTTTGGGTACACCTGAACTCCCTGGGGGAGCCTTTACGCAACCCCGCACTCAACAGGACTCTGCGTCTTCACTCTTTCCTAACAACCCTAAACATAACCCTAACCGGAACAAGAAGCTGAACCCGAGTTAGACCCGAAAAAACACGTACGGTGCCACTTTCTGCCATCAAAAAGTGCTCTCAGCGGAAGCCTTTGGGTACACCTGAACTCCCTGGGGGAGTCTTTACGCAACCCCACGCTCAACAGGACTCTGCGTCTTCACTCTTTCCTAACAACCCTAAACATAACCCTAACCGGAACAAGAAGCTGAACCCGAGTTAGACCCGAAAAAACACGTACGGTGCCACTTTCTGCCATCAAAAAGTGCTCTCAGCGGAAGCCTTTGGGTACACCTGAACTCCCTGGGGGAGCCTTTACGCAACCCCACACTCAACAGGACTCTGCGTCTTCACTCTTTCCTAACAACCCTAAACATAACCCTAACCGCAACAAGAAGCTGAACCCGGGTTAGACCCGAAAAAACACGTACGGTGCCACTTTCTGCCATCAAAAAGTGCTCTCAGCGGAAGCCTTTGGGTACACCTGAACTCCCTGGGGGAGCCTTTACGCAACCCCACACTCAACAGGACTCTGCGTCTTCACTCTTTCCTAACAACCCTAAACATAACCCTAACCGGAACAAGAAGCTCAACCCGAGTTAGACCCGAAAAAACACGTACGGTGCCACTTTCTGCCATCAAAAAGTGCTCTCAGCGGAAGCCTTTGGGTACACCTGAACTCCCTGGGGGAGCCTTTACGCAACCCCACACTCAACAGTACTCTGCGTCTTCACTCTTTCCTAACAACCCTAAACATAACCCTAACCGCAACAAGAAGCTGAACCTGAGTTAGACCCGAAAAAACACGTACGGTGCCACTTTCTGCCATCAAAAAGTGCTCTCAGCGGAAGCCTTTGGGTACACCTGAACTCCCTGGGGGAGCCTTTACGCAACCCCACACTCAACAGGACTCTGCGTCTTCACTCTTTCCTAACAACCCTAAACATAACCCTAACCGCAACAAGAAGCTGAACCCGAGTTAGACCCGAAAAAACACGTACGGTGCCACTTTCTGCCATCCAAAAGTGCTCTCAGCGGAAGCCTTTGGGTACACCTGAACTCCCTGGGGGAGCCTTTACGCAATCCCACACTCAACAGGACTCTGCGTCTTCACTCTTTCCTAACAACCCTAAACATAACCCTAACCGCAACAAGAAGCTCAACCCGAGTTAGACCCGAAAAAACACGTACGGTGCCACTTTCTGCCATCAAAAAGTGCTCTCAGCGGAAGCCTTTGGGTACACCTGAACTCCCTGGGGGAGTCTTTACGCAACCCCACGCTCAACAGGACTCTGCGTCTTCACTCTTTCCTAACAACCCTAAACATAACCCTAACCACAACAAGAAGCTCAACCCGAGTTAGACCCGAAAAAACACGTACGGTGCCACTTTCTGCCATCAAAAAGTGCTCTCAGCGGAAGCCTTTGGGTACACCTGAACTCCCTGGGGGAGCCTTTACGCAACCCCGCACTCAACAGGACTCTGCGTCTTCACTCTTTCCTAACAACCCTAAACATAACCCTAACCGGAACAAGAAGCTGAACCCGAGTTAGACCCGAAAAAACACGTACGGTGCCACTTTCTGCCATCAAAAAGTGCTCTCAGCGGAAGCCTTTGGGTACACCTGAACTCCCTGGGGGAGCCTTTACGCAACCCCACACTCAACAGGACTCTGCGTCTTCACTCTTTCCTAACAACCCTAAACATAACCCTAACCGGAACAAGAAGCTGAACCCGAGTTAGACCCGAAAAAACATGTACGGTGCCACTTTCTGCCATCAAAAAGTGCTCTCAGCGGAAGCCTTTGGGTACACCTGAACTCCCTGGGGGAGCCTTTACGCAACCCCACACTCAACAGGACTCTGCGTCTTCACTCTTTCCTAACAACCCTAAACATAACCCTAACCGGAACAAGCAGCTGAACCCGAGTTAGACCCGAAAAAACACGTACGGTGCCACTTTCTGCCATCAAAAAGTGCTCTCAGCGGAAGCCTTTGGGTACACCTGAACTCCCTGGGGGAGCCTTTACGCAACCCCACACTCAACAGGACTCTGCGTCTTCACTCTTTCCTAACAACCCTAAACATAACCCTAACCGCAACAAGAAGCTGAACCCGAGTTAGACCCGAAAAAACACGTACGGTGCCACTTTCTGCCATCAAAAAGTGCTCTCAGCGGAAGCCTTTGGGTACACCTGAACTCCCTGGGGGAGCCTTTACGCAACCCCACACTCAACAGGACTCTGCGTCTTCACTCTTTCCTAACAACCCTAAACATAACCCTAACCGGAACAAGAAGCTCAACCCGAGTTAGACCCGAAAAAACACGTACGGTGCCACTTTCTGCCATCAAAAAGTGCTCTCAGCGGAAGCCTTTGGGTGCACCTGAACGCCCTGGGGGAGCCTTTACGCAACCCCACACTCAACAGGACTCTGCGTCTTCACTCTTTCCTAACAACCCTAAACATAAGCCTAACCGCAACAAGAAGCTCAACCCGAGTTAGACCCGAAAAAACACGTACGGTGCCACTTTCTGCCATCAAAAAGTGCTCTCAGCGGAAGCCTTTGGGTACACCTGAACTCCCTGGGGGAGCCTTTACGCAACCCCACACTCAACAGGACTCTGCGTCTTCACTCTTTCCTAACAACCCTAAACATAACCCTAACCGCAACAAGAAGCTGAACCCGAGTTAGACCCGAAAAAACACGTACGGTGCCACTTTCTGCCATCAAAAAGTGCTCTCAGCGGAAGCCTTTGGGTACACCTGAACTCCCTGGGGGAGCCTTTACGCAACCCCACACTCAACAGGACTCTGCGTCTTCACTCTTTCCTAACAACCCTAAACATAACCCTAACCGCAACAAGAAGCTGAACCCGAGTTAGACCCGAAAAAACACGTACGGTGCCACTTTCTGCCATCAAAAAGTGCTCTCAGCGGAAGCCTTTGGGAACAGCTGAACTCCCTGGGGGAGCCTTTACGCAACCCCACACTCAACAGGACTCTGCGTCTTCACTCTTTCCTAACAACCCTAAACATAACCCTAACCGCAACAAGAAGCTGAACCCGAGTTAGACCCGAAAAAACACGTACGGTGCCACTTTCTGCCATCCAAAAGTGCTCTCAGCGGAAGCCTTTGGGTACACCTGAACTCCCTGGGGGAGCCTTTACGCAACCCCACACTCAACAGGACTCTGCGTCTTCACTCTTTCCAAACAACCCTAAACATAACCCTAACCGCAACAAGAAGCTGAACCCGAGTTAGACCCGAAAAAACACGTACGGTGCCACTTTCTGCCATCAAAAAGTGCTCTCAGCGGAAGCCTTTGGGTACACCTGAACTCCCTGGGGGAGCCTTTACGCAACCCCACACTCAACAGGACTCTGCGTCTTCACTCTTTCCTAACAACCCTAAACATAACCCTAACCGCAACAAGAAGCTGAACCCGAGTTAGACCCGAAAAAACACGTACGGTGCCACTTTCTGCCATCAAAAAGTGCTCTCAGCGGAAGCCTTTGGGTACACCTGAACTCCCTGGGGGAGCCTTTACGCAACCCCACACTCAACAGGACTCTGCGTCTTCACTCTTTCCTAACAACCCTAAACATAACCCTAACCGCAACAAGAAGCTCAACCCGAGTTAGACCCGAAAAAACACGTACGGTGCCACTTTCTGCCATCAAAAAGTGCTCTCAGCGGAAGCCTTTGGGTACACCTGAACTCCCTGGGGGAGTCTTTACGCAACCCCACACTCAACAGGACTCTGCGTCTTCACTCTTTCCTAACAACCCTAAACATAACCCTAACCACAACAAGAAGCTCAACCCGAGTTAGACCCGAAAAAACACGTACGGTGCCACTTTTTGCCATCAAAAAGTGCTCTCAGCGGAAGCCTTTGGGTACACCTGAACTCCCTGGGGGAGCCTTTACGCAACCCCGCACTCAACAGGACTCTGCGTCTTCACTCTTTCCTAACAACCCTAAACATAACCCTAACCGCAACAAGAAGCTGAACCCGAGTTAGACCCGAAAAAACACGTACGGTGCCACTTTCTGCCATCAAAAAGTGCTCTCAGCGGAAGCCTTTGGGTACACCTGAACTCCCTGGGGGAGCTTTTACGCAACCCCACACTCAACAGGACTCTGCGTCTTCACTCTTTCCTAACAACCCTAAACATAACCCTAACCGGAACAAGAAGCTCAACCCGAGTTAGACCCGAAAAAACACGTACGGTGCCACTTTCTGCCATCAAAAAGTGCTCTCAGCGGAAGCCTTTGGGTACACCTGAACTCCCTGGGGGAGCCTTTACGCAACCCCACACTCAACAGGACTCTGCGTCTTCACTCTTTCCTAACAACCCTAAACATAACCCTAACCGCAACAAGAAGCTGAACCCGAGTTAGACCCGAAAAAACACGTACAGTGCCACTTTCTGCCATCAAAAAGTGCTCTCAGCGGAAGCCTTTGGGTACACCTGAACTCCCTGGGGGAGCCTTTACGCAACCCCACACTCAACAGGACTCTGCGTCTTCACTCTTTCCTAACAACCCTAAACATAACCCTAACCGCAACAAGAAGCTGAACCCGAGTTAGACCCGAAAAAACACGTACGGTGCCACTTTCTGCCATCCAAAAGTGCTCTCAGCGGAAGCCTTTGGGTACACCTGAACTCCCTGGGGGAGCCTTTACGCAACCCCGCACTCAACAGGACTCTGCGTCTTCACTCTTTCCTAACAACCCTAAACATAACCCTAACCGGAACAAGAAGCTGAACCCGAGTTAGACCCGAAAAAACACGTACGGTGCCACTTTCTGCCATCAAAAAGTGCTCTCAGCGGAAGCCTTTGGGTACACCTGAACTCCCTGGGGGAGCCTTTACGCAACCCCACACTCAACAGGACTCTGCGTCTTCACTCTTTCCTAACAACCCTAAACATAACCCTAACCGCAACAAGAAGCTGAACCCGAGTTAGACCCGAAAAAACACGTACGGTGCCACTTTCTGCCATCAAAAAGTGCTCTCAGCGGAAGCCTTTGGGTACACCTGAACTCCCTGGGGGAGCCTTTACGCAACCCCACACTCAACAGGACTCTGCGTCTTCACTCTTTCCTAACAACCCTAAACATAACCCTAACCACAACAAGAAGCTGAACCCGAGCTAGACCCGAAAAAACACGTACGGTGCCACTTTCTGCCATCAAAAAGTGCTCTCAGCGGAAGCCTTTGGGTACACCTGAACTCCCTGGGGGAGCCTTTACGCAACCCCACACTCAACAGGACTCTGCGTCTTCACTCTTTCCTAACAACCCTAAACATAACCCTAACCGCAACAAGAAGCTGAACCCGAGTTAGACCCGAAAAAACACGTACGGTGCCACTTTCTGCCATCAAAAAGTGCTCTCAGCGGAAGCCTTTGGGTACACCTGAACTCCCTGGGGGAGCCTTTACGCAACCCCACACTCAACAGGACTCTGCGTCTTCACTCTTTCCTAACAACCCTAAACATAACCCTAACCGCAGCAAGAAGCTGAACCCGAGTTAGACCCGAAAAAACACGTACGGTGCCACTTTCTGCCATCAAAAAGTGCTCTCAGCGGAAGCCTTTGGGTACACCTGAACTCCCTGGGGGAGCCTTTACGCAACCCCACACTCAACAGGACTCTGCGTCTTCACTCTTTCCTAACAACCCTAAACATAAGCCTAACCGCAACAAGAAGCTGAACCCGAGTTAGACCCGAAAAAACACGTACGGTGCCACTTTCTGCCATCCAAAAGTGCTCTCAGCGGAAGCCTTTGGGTACACCTGAACTCCCTGGGGGAGCCTTTACGCAACCCCACACTCAACAGGACTCTGCGTCTTCACTCTTTCCTAACAACCCTAAACATAACCCTAACTGCAACAAGAAGCTCAACCCGAGTTAGACCCGAAAAAACACGTACGGTGCCACTTTCTGCCATCAAAAAGTGCTCTCAGCGGAAGCCTTTGGGTACACCTGAACTCCCTGGGGGAGCCTTTACGCAACCCCACACTCAACAGGACTCTGCGTCTTCACTCTTTCCTAACAACCCTAAACATAACCCTAACCGCAACAAGAAGCTGAACCCGAGTTAGACCCGAAAAAACACGTACGGTGCCACTTTCTGCCATCAAAAAGTGCTCTCAGCGGAAGCCTTTGGGTACACCTGAACTCCCTGGGGGAGCCTTTACGCAACCCCACACTCAACAGGACTCTGCGTCTTCACTCTTTCCTAACAACCCTAAACATAACCCTAACCGCAACAAGAAGCTGAACCCGAGTTAGACCCGAAAAAACACGTACGGTGCCACTTTCTGCCATCAAAAAGTGCTCTCAGCGGAAGCCTTTGGGTACACCTGAACTCCCTGGGGGAGCCTTTACGCAACCCCACACTCAACAGGACTCTGCGTCTTCACTCTTTCCTAACAACCCTAAACATAACCCTAACCACAACAAGAAGCTGAACCCGAGCTAGACCCGAAAAAACACGTACGGTGCCACTTTCTGCCATCAAAAAGTGCTCTCAGCGGAAGCCTTTGGGTACACCTGAACTCCCTGGGGGAGCCTTTACGCAACCCCACACTCAACAGGACTCTGCGTCTTCACTCTTTCCTAACAACCCTAAACATAACCCTAACCGCAACAAGAAGCTGAACCCGAGTTAGACCCGAAAAAACATGTACGGTGCCACTTTCTGCCATCAAAAAGTGCTCTCAGCGGAAGCCTTTGGGTACACCTGAACTCCCTGGGGGAGCCTTTACGCAACCCCACACTCAACAGGACTCTGCGTCTTCACTCTTTCCTAACAACCCTAAACATAACCCTAACCGCAACAAGAAGCTGAACCCGAGTTAGACCCGAAAAAACACGTACGGTGCCACTTTCTGCCATCAAAAAGTGCTCTCAGCGGAAGCCTTTGGGTACACCTGAACTCCCTGGGGGAGCCTTTACGCAACCCCACACTCAACAGGACTCTGCGTCTTCACTCTTTCCTAACAACCCTAAACATAACCCTAACCGCAACAAGAAGCTGAACCCGAGTTAGACCCGAAAAAACACGTACGGTGCCACTTTCTGCCATCAAAAAGTGCTCTCAGCGGAAGCCTTTGGGTACACCTGAACTCCCTGGGGGAGCCTTTACGCAACCCCACACTCAACAGGACTCTGCGTCTTCACTCTTTCCTAACAACCCTAAACATAACCCTAACCGCAACAAGAAGCTGAACCCGAGTTAGACCCGAAAAAACACGTACGGTGCCACTTTCTGCCATCAAAAAGTGCTCTCAGCGGAAGCCTTTGGGTACACCTGAACTCCCTGGGGGAGCCTTTACGCAACCCCACACTCAACAGGACTCTGCGTCTTCACTCTTTCCTAACAACCCTAAACATAACCCTAACCGCAACAAGAAGCTGAACCCGAGTTAGACCCGAAAAAACACGTACGGTGCCACTTTCTGCCATCAAAAAGTGCTCTCAGCGGAAGCCTTTGGGTACACCTGAACTCCCTGGGGGAGCCTTTACGCAACCCCACACTCAACAGGACTCTGCGTCTTCACTCTTTCCTAACAACCCTAAACATAACCCTAACCGCAACAAGAAGCTGAACCCGAGTTAGACCCGAAAAAACACGTACGGTGCCACTTTCTGCCATCAAAAAGTGCTCTCAGCGGAAGCCTTTGGGTACACCTGAACTCCCTGGGGGAGCCTTTACGCAACCCCACACTCAACAGGACTCTGCGTCTTCACTCTTTCCTAACAACCCTAAACATAACCCTAACCGGAACAAGAAGCTCAACCCGAGTTAGACCCGAAAAAACACGTACGGTGCCACTTTCTGCCACCAAAAAGTGCTCTCAGCGGAAGCCTTTGGGTACACCTGAACTCCCTGGGGGAGCCTTTACGCAACCCCACACTCAACAGGACTCTGCGTCTTCACTCTTTCCTAACAACCCTAAACATAAGCCTAACCGCAACAAGAAGCTGAACCCGAGTTAGACCCGAAAAAACACGTACGGTGCCACTTTCTGCCATCAAAAAGTGCTCTCAGCGGAAGCCTTTGGGTACACCTGAACTCCCTGGGGGAGCCTTTACGCAACCCCACACTCAACAGGACTCTGCGTCTTCACTCTTTCCTAACAACCCTAAACATAACCCTAACTGCAACAAGAAGCTCAACCCGAGTTAGACCCGAAAAAACACGTACGGTGCCACTTTCTGCCATCAAAAAGTGCTCTCAGCGGAAGCCTTTGGGTACACCTGAACTCCCTGGGGGAGCCTTTACGCAACCCCACACTCAACAGGACTCTGCGTCTTCACTCTTTCCTAACAACCCTAAACATAACCCAAACCGCAACAAGAAGCTGAACCCGAGTTAGACCCGAAAAAACACGTACGGTGCCACTTTCTGCCATCAAAAAGTGCTCTCAGCGGAAGCCTTTGGGTAGACCTGAACTCCCTGGGGGAGCCTTTACGCAACCCCACACTCAACAGGACTCTGCGTCTTCACTCTTTCCTAACAACCCTAAACATAACCCTAACCGCAACAAGAAGCTGAACCCGAGTTAGACCCGAAAAAACACGTACGGTGCCACTTTCTGCCATCAAAAAGTGCTCTCAGCGGAAGCCTTTGGGTACACCTGAACTCCCTGGGGGAGCCTTTACGCAACCCCACACTCAACAGGACTCTGCGTCTTCACTCTTTCCTAACAACCCTAAACATAACCCTAACCGCAACAAGAAGCTGAACCCGAGTTAGACCCGAAAAAACACGTACGGTGCCACTTTCTGCCATCAAAAAGTGGTCTCAGCGGAAGCCTTTGGGTACACCTGAACTCCCTGGGGGAGCCTTTACGCAACCCCACACTCAACAGGACTCTGCGTCTTCACTCTTTCCTAACAACCCTAAACATAACCCTAACCGCAACAAGAAGCTGAACCCGAGTTAGACCCGAAAAAACACGTACGGTGCCACTTTCTGCCATCAAAAAGTGCTCTCAGCGGAAGCCTTTGGGTACACCTGAACTCCCTGGGGGAGCCTTTACGCAACCCCACACTCAACAGGACTCTGCGTCTTCACTCTTTCCTAACAACCCTAAACATAACCCTAACCGCAACAAGAAGCTGAACCTGAGTTAGACCCGAAAAAACACGTACGGTGCCACTTTCTGCCATCAAAAAGTGCTCTCAGCGGAAGCCTTTGGGTACACCTGAACTCCCTGGGGGAGCCTTTACGCAACCCCACACTCAACAGGACTCTGCGTCTTCACTCTTTCCTAACAACCCTAAACATAAGCCTAACCGCAACAAGAAGCTGAACCCGAGTTAGACCCGAAAAAACACGTACGGTGCCACTTTCTGCCATCAAAAAGTGCTCTCAGCGGAAGCCTTTGGGAACAGCTGAACTCCCTGGGGGAGCCTTTACGCAACCCCACACTCAACAGGACTCTGCGTCTTCACTCTTTCCTAACAACCCTAAACATAACCCTAACCGGAACAAGAAGCTGAACCCGAGTTAGACCCGAAAAAACACGTACGGTGCCACTTTCTGCCATCAAAAAGTGCTCTCAGCGGAAGCCTTTGGGTACACCTGAACTCCCTGGGGGAGCCTTTACGCAACCCCACACTCAACAGGACTCTGCGTCTTCACTCTTTCCTAACAACCCTAAACATAACCCTAACCGCAACAAGAAGCTCAACCCGAGTTAGACCCGAAAAAACACGTACGGTGCCACTTTCTGCCATCAAAAAGTGCTCTCAGCGGAAGCCTTTGGGTACACCTGAACTCCCTGGGGGAGCCTTTACGCAACCCCACACTCAACAGGACTCTGCGTCTTCACTCTTTCCTAACAACCCTAAACATAACCCTAACCGCAACAAGAAGCTGAACCCGAGTTAGACCCGAAAAAACACGTACGGTGCCACTTTCTGCCATCAAAAAGTGCTCTCAGCGGAAGCCTTTGGGTACACCTGAACTCCCTGGGGGAGCCTTTACGCAACCCCACACTCAACAGGACTCTGCGTCTTCACTCTTTCCTAACAACCCTAAACATAACCCTAACCGCAACAAGAAGCTGAACCCGAGTTAGACCCGAAAAAACACGTACGGTGCCACTTTCTGCCATCAAAAAGTGCTCTCAGCGGAAGCCTTTGGGTACACCTGAACTCCCTGGGGGAGCCTTTACGCAACCCCACACTCAACAGGACTCTGCGTCTTCACTCTTTCCTAACAACCCTAAACATAACCCTAACCGCAACAAGAAGCTGAACCCGAGTTAGACCCGAAAAAACACGTACGGTGCCACTTTCTGCCATCAAAAAGTGCTCTCAGCGGAAGCCTTTGGGTACACCTGAACTCCCTGGGGGAGCCTTTACGCAACCCCACACTCAACAGGACTCTGCGTCTTCACTCTTTCCTAACAACCCTAAACATAACCCTAACCGCAACAAGAAGCTGAACCCGAGTTAGACCCGAAAAAACACGTACGGTGCCACTTTCTGCCATCAAAAAGTGCTCTCAGCGGAAGCCTTTGGGAACAGCTGAACTCCCTGGGGGAGCCTTTACGCAACCCCACACTCAACAGGACTCTGCGTCTTCACTCTTTCCTAACAACCCTAATCATAACCCTAACCGCAACAAGAAGCTGAACCCGAGTTAGACCCGAAAAAACACGTACGGTGCCACTTTCTGCCATCCAAAAGTGCTCTCAGCGGAAGCCTTTGGGTACACCTGAACTCCCTGGGGGAGCCTTTACGCAACCCCACACTCAACAGGACTCTGCGTCTTCACTCTTTCCAAACAACCCTAAACATAACCCTAACCGGAACAAGAAGCTGAACCCGAGTTAGACCCGAAAAAACACGTACGGTGCCACTTTCTGCCATCAAAAAGTGCTCTCAGCGGAAGCCTTTGGGTACACCTGAACTCCCTGGGGGAGCCTTTACGCAACCCCACACTCAACAGGACTCTGCGTCTTCACTCTTTCCTAACAACCCTAAACATAACCCTAACCGCAACAAGAAGCTGAACCCGAGTTAGACCCGAAAAAACACGTACGGTGCCACTTTCTGCC
>NW_027663718.1:240000-257500 GCF_964034855.1 Anser brachyrhynchus
CACGTACGGTGCCACTTTCTGCCATCCAAAAGTGCTCTCAGCGGAAGCCTTTGGGTACACCTGAACTCCCTGGGGGAGCCTTTACGCAACCCCACACTCAACAGGACTCTGCGTCTTCACTCTTTCCTAACAACCCTAAACATAACCCTAACCGCAACAAGAAGCTGAACCCGAGTTAGACCCGAAAAAACACGTACGGTGCCACTTTCTGCCATCAAAAAGTGCTCTCAGCGGAAGCCTTTGGGTACACCTGAACTCCCTGGGGGAGCCTTTACGCAACCCCACACTCAACAGGACTCTGCGTCTTCACTCTTTCCTAACAACCCTAAACATAACCCTAACCGCAACAAGAAGCTGAACCCGAGTTAGACCCGAAAAAACACGTACGGTGCCACTTTCTGCCATCAAAAAGTGCTCTCAGCGGAAGCCTTAGGGTACACCTGAACTCCCTGGGGGAGCCTTTACGCAACCCCACACTCAACAGGACTCTGCGTCTTCACTCTTTCCAAACAACCCTAAACATAACCCTAACCGCAACAAGAAGCTCAACCCGAGTTAGACCCGAAAAAACACGTACGGTGCCACTTTCTGCCATCAAAAAGTGCTCTCAGCGGAAGCCTTTGGGTACACCTGAACTCCCTGGGGGAGCCTTTACGCAACCCCACACTCAACAGGACTCTGCGTCTTCACTCTTTCCTAACAACCCTAAACATAACCCTAACCGGAACAAGAAGCTGAACCCGAGTTAGACCCGAAAAAACACGTACGGTGCCACTTTCTGCCATCAAAAAGTGCTCTCAGCGGAAGCCTTTGGGTACACCTGAACTCCCTGGGGGAGCCTTTATGCAACCCCACACTCAACAGGACTCTGCGTCTTCACTCTTTCCTAACAACCCTAAACATAACCCTTACCGCAACAAGAAGCTGAACCCGAGTTAGACCCGAAAAAACACGTACGGTGCCACTTTCTGCCATCAAAAAGTGCTCTCAGCGGAAGCCTTTGGGTACACCTGAACTCCCTGGGGGAGCCTTTACGCAACCCCACACTCAACAGGACTCTGCGTCTTCACTCTTTCCTAACAACCCTAAACATAACCCTAACCGCAACAAGAAGCTGAACCCGAGTTAGACCCGAAAAAACACGTACGGTGCCACTTTCTGCCATCAAAAAGTGCTCTCAGCGGAAGCCTTTGGGTACACCTGAACTCCCTGGGGGAGCCTTTACGCAACCCCACACTCAACAGGACTCTGCGTCTTCACTCTTTCCTAACAACCCTAAACATAATCCTAACCGCAACAAGAAGCTGAACCCGAGTTAGACCCGAAAAAACACGTACGGTGCCACTTTCTGCCATCAAAAAGTGCTCTCAGCGGAAGCCTTAGGGTACACCTGAACTCCCTGGGGGAGCCTTTACGCAACCCCACACTCAACAGGACTCTGCGTCTTCACTCTTTCCAAACAACCCTAAACATAACCCTAACCGCAACAAGAAGCTCAACCCGAGTTAGACCCGAAAAAACACGTACGGTGCCACTTTCTGCCATCAAAAAGTGCTCTCAGCGGAAGCCTTTGGGTACACCTGAACACCCTGGGGGAGCCTTTACGCAACCCCACACTCAACAGGACTCTGCATCTTCACTCTTTCCTAACAAACATAAACATAACCCTAACCGGAACAAGAAGCTGAACCCGAGTTAGACCCGAAAAAACACGTACGGTGCCACTTTCTGCCATCAAAAAGTGCTCTCAGCGGAAGCCTTTGGGTACACCTGAACTCCCTGGGGGAGCCTTTATGCAACCCCACACTCAACAGGACTCTGCGTCTTCACTCTTTCCTAACAACCCTAAACATAACCCTTACCGCAACAAGAAGCTGAACCCGAGTTAGACCCGAAAAAACACGTACGGTGCCACTTTCTGCCATCAAAAAGTGCTCTCAGCGGAAGCCTTTGGGTACACCTGAACTCCCTGGGGGAGCCTTTACGCAACCCCACACTCAACAGGACTCTGCGTCTTCACTCTTTCCTAACAACCCTAAACATAACCCTAACCGCAACAAGAAGCTGAACCCGAGTTAGACCCGAAAAAACACGTACGGTGCCACTTTCTGCCATCAAAAAGTGCTCTCAGCGGAAGCCTTTGGGTACACCTGAACTCCCTGGGGGAGCCTTTACGCAACCCCACACTCAACAGGACTCTGCGTCTTCACTCTTTCCTAACAACCCTAAACATAATCCTAACCGCAACAAGAAGCTGAACCCGAGTTAGACCCGAAAAAACACGTACGGTGCCACTTTCTGCCATCAAAAAGTGCTCTCAGCGGAAGCCTTTGGGTACACCTGAACTCCCTGGGGGAGCCTTTACGCAACCCCACACTCAACAGGACTCTGCATCTTCACTCTTTCCTAACAAACATAAACATAACCCTAACCGGAACAAGAAGCTGAACCCGAGTTAGACCCGAAAAAACACGTACGGTGCCACTTTCTGCCATCAAAAAGTGCTCTCAGCGGAAGCCTTTGGGTACACCTGAACTCCCTGGGGGAGCCTTTATGCAACCCCACACTCAACAGGACTCTGCGTCTTCACTCTTTCCTAACAACCCTAAACATAACCCTTACCGCAACAAGAAGCTGAACCCGAGTTAGACCCGAAAAAACACGTACGGTGCCACTTTCTGCCATCAAAAAGTGCTCTCAGCGGAAGCCTTTGGGTACACCTGAACTCCCTGGGGGAGCCTTTACGCAACCCCACACTCAACAGGACTCTGCGTCTTCACTCTTTCCTAACAACCCTAAACATAACCCTAACCGCAACAAGAAGCTGAACCCGAGTTAGACCCGAAAAAACACGTACGGTGCCACTTTCTGCCATCAAAAAGTGCTCTCAGCGGAAGCCTTTGGGTACACCTGAACTCCCTGGGGGAGCCTTTACGCAACCCCACACTCAACAGGACTCTGCGTCTTCACTCTTTCCTAACAACCCTAAACATAATCCTAACCGCAACAAGAAGCTGAACCCGAGTTAGACCCGAAAAAACACGTACGGTGCCACTTTCTGCCATCAAAAAGTGCTCTCAGCGGAAGCCTTTGGGTACACCTGAACTCCCTGGGGGAGCCTTTACGCAACCCCACACTCAACAGGACTCTGCGTCTTCACTCTTTCCTAGCAACCCTAAACATAAGCCTAACCGGAACAAGAAGCTGAACCCGAGTTAGACCCGAAAAAACACGTACGGTGCCACTTTCTGCCATCAAAAAGTGCTCTCAGCGGAAGCCTTTGGGTACACCTGAACTCCCTGGGGGAGCCTTTACACAACCCCACACTCAACAGGACTCTGCGTCTTCACTCTTTCCAAACAACCCTAAACATAACCCTTACCGGAACAAGAAGCTGAACCCGAGTTAGACCCGAAAAAACACGTACGGTGCCACTTTCTGCCATCAAAAAGTGCTCTCAGCGGAAGCCTTTGGGTACACCTGACCTCCCTGGGGGAGACTTTACGCAACCCCACACTCAACAGGACTCTGCGTCTTCACTCTTTCCTAACAACCCTAAACATAACCCTAACCGCAACAAGAAGCTGAACCCGAGTTAGACCCGAAAAAACACGTACGGTGCCACTTTCTGCCATCAAAAAGTGCTCTCAGCGGAAGCCTTTGGGAACACCTGAACTCCCTGGGGGAGCCTTTACGCAACCCCACACTCAACAGGACTCTGCGTCTTCACTCTTTCCTAACAACCCTAAACATAACCCTAACCGCAACAAGAAGCTGAACCCGAGTTAGACCCGAAAAAACACGTACGGTGCCACTTTCTGCCATCAAAAAGTGCTCTCAGCGGAAGCCTTTGGGTACACCTGAACTCCCTGGGGGAGCCTTTACGCAACCCCACACTCAACAGGACTCTGCGTCTTCACTCTTTCCTAACAACCCTAAACATAACCCTAACCGCAACAAGAAGCTGAACCCGAGTTAGACCGGAAAAAACACGTACGGTGCCACTTTCTGCCATCAAAAAGTGCTCTCAGCGGAAGCCTTTGGGTACACCTGAACTCCCTGGGGGAGCCTTTACGCAACCCCACACTCAACAGGACTCTGCGTCTTCACTCTTTCCAAACAACCCTAAACATAACCCTTACCGGAACAAGAAGCTGAACCCGAGTTAGACCCGAAAAAACACGTACGGTGCCACTTTCTGCCATCAAAAAGTGCTCTCAGCGGAAGCCTTTGGGTACACCTGACCTCCCTGGGGGAGACTTTACGCAACCCCACACTCAACAGGACTCTGCGTCTTCACTCTTTTCTAACAACCCTAAACATAACCCTAACCGCAACAAGAAGCTGAACCCGAGTTAGACCCGAAAAAACACGTACGGTGCCACTTTCTGCCATCAAAAAGTGCTCTCAGCGGAAGCCTTTGGGAACACCTGAACTCCCTGGGGGAGCCTTTACGCAACCCCACACTCAACAGGACTCTGCGTCTTCACTCTTTCCTAACAACCCTAAACATAACCCTAACCGCAACAAGAAGCTGAACCCGAGTTAGACCCGAAAAAACACGTACGGTGCCACTTTCTGCCATCAAAAAGTGCTCTCAGCGGAAGCCTTTGGGTACACCTGGACTCCCTGGGGGAGCCTTTACGCAACCCCACACTCAACAGGACTCTGCGTCTTCACTCTTTCCTAACAACCCTAAACATAACCCTAACCGCAACAAGAAGCTGAACCCGAGTTAGACCCGAAAAAACACGTACGGTGCCACTTTCTGCCATCAAAAAGTGCTCTCAGCGGAAGCCTTTGGGTACACCTGAACTCCCTGGGGGAGCCTTTACGCAACCCCACACTCAACAGGACTCTGCGTCTTCACTCTTTCCTAACAACCCTAAACATAACCCTAACCGCAACAAGAAGCTGAACCCGAGTTAGACCCGAAAAAACACGTACGGTGCCACTTTCTGCCATCAAAAAGTGCTCTCAGCGGAAGCCTTTGGGTACACTTGAACTCCCTGGGGGAGCCTTTACGCAACCCCACACTCAACAGGACTCTGCGTCTTCACTCTTTCCTAACAACCCTAAACATAACCCTAACCGCAACAAGAAGCTGAACCCGAGTTAGACCCGAAAAAACACGTACGGTGCCACTTTCTGCCATCAAAAAGTGCTCTCAGCGGAAGCCTTTGGGTACACCTGAACTCCCTAGGGGAGCTTTTACGCAACCCCACACTCAACAGGACTCTGCGTCTTGCCTCTTTCCTAACAACCCTAAACATATCCCTAACCGGAACAAGAAGCTGAACCCGAGTTAGACCCGAAAAAACACGTACGGTGCCACTTTCTGCCATCAAAAAGTGCTCTCAGCGGAAGCCTTTGGGTACACCTGAACTCCCTGGGGGAGCCTTTACGCAACCCCACACTCAACAGGACTCTGCGTCTTCACTCTTTCCTAACAACCCTAAACATAACCCTAACCGCAACAAGAAGCTGAACCCGAGTTAGACCCGAAAAAACACGTACGGTGCCACTTTCTGCCATCAAAAAGTGCTCTCAGCGGAAGCCTTTGGGTACACCTGAACTCCCTGGGGGAGCCTTTACGCAACCCCACACTCAACAGGACTCTGCGTCTTCACGCTTTCCTAACAACCCTAAACATAACCCTAACCGCAACAAGAAGCTGAACCCGAGTTAGACCCGAAAAAACACGTACGGTGCCACTTTCTGCCATCAAAAAGTGCTCTCAGTGGAAGCCTTTGGGTACACCTGAACTCCCTGGGGGAGCCTTTACGCAACCCCACACTCAACAGGACTCTGCGTCTTCACTCTTTCCTAACAACCCTAAACATAACCCTAACCGGAACAAGAAGCTGAACCCGAGTTAGACCCGAAAAAACACGTACGGTGCCACTTTCTGCCATCAAAAAGTGCTCTCAGCGGAAGCCTTTGGGTACACCTGAACTCCCTGGGGGAGCCTTTACGCAACCCCACACTCAACAGGACTCTGCGTCTTCACTCTTTCCTAACAACCCTAAACATAACCCTAACCGCAACAAGAAGCTGAACCCGAGTTAGACCCGAAAAAACACGTACGGTGCCACTTTCTGCCATCAAAAAGTGCTCTCAGCGGAAGCCTTTGGGTACACCTGAACTCCCTGGGGGAGCCTTTACGCAACCCCACACTCAACAGGACTCTGCGTCTTCACTCTTTCCTAACAACCCTAAACATAACCCTAACCGCAACAAGAAGCTGAACCCGAGTTAGACCCGAAAAAACACGTACGGTGCCACTTTCTGCCATCAAAACGTGCTCTCAGCGGAAGCCTTAGGGTACACCTGAACTCCCTGGGGGAGCCTTTACGCAACCCCACACTCAACAGGACTCTGCGTCTTCACTCTTTCCAAACAACCCTAAACATAACCCTAACCGCAACAAGAAGCTCAACCCGAGTTAGACCCGAAAAAACACGTACGGTGCCACTTTCTGCCATCAAAAAGTGCTCTCAGCGGAAGCCTTTGGGTACACCTGAACTCCCTGGGGGAGCCTTTACGCAACCCCACACTCAACAGGACTCTGCATCTTCACTCTTTCCTAACAACCCTAAACATAACCCTAACCGGAACAAGAAGCTGAACCCGAGTTAGACCCGAAAAAACACGTACGGTGCCACTTTCTGCCATCAAAAAGTGCTCTCAGCGGAAGCCTTTGGGTACACCTGAACTCCCTGGGGGAGCCTTTATGCAACCCCACACTCAACAGGACTCTGCGTCTTCACTCTTTCCTAACAACCCTAAACATAACCCTAACCGCAACAAGAAGCTGAACCCGAGTTAGACCCGAAAAAACACGTACGGTGCCACTTTCTGCCATCAAAAAGTGCTCTCAGCGGAAGCCTTTGGGTACACCTGAACTCCCTGGGGGAGCCTTTACGCAACCCCACACTCAACAGGACTCTGCGTCTTCACTCTTTCCTAACAACCCTAAACATAACCCTAACCGCAACAAGAAGCTGAACCCGAGTTAGACCCGAAAAAACACGTACGGTGCCACTTTCTGCCATCCAAAAGTGCTCTCAGCGGAAGCCTTTGGGTACACCTGAACTCCCTGGGGGAGCCTTTACGCAACCCCACACTCAACAGGACTCTGCGTCTTCACTCTTTCCTAACAACCCTAAACATAATCCTAACCGCAACAAGAAGCTGAACCCGAGTTAGACCCGAAAAAACACGTACGGTGCCACTTTCTGCCATCAAAAAGTGCTCTCAGCGGAAGCCTTTGGGTACACCTGAACTCCCTGGGGGAGCCTTTACGCAACCCCACACTCAACAGGACTCTGCGTCTTCACTCTTTCCTAGCAACCCTAAACATAAGCCTAACCGGAACAAGAAGCTCAACCCGAGTTAGACCCGAAAAAACACGTACGGTGCCACTTTCTGCCATCAAAAAGTGCTCTCAGCGGAAGCCTTTGGGTACACCTGAACTCCCTGGGGGAGCCTTTACACAACCCCACACTCAACAGGACTCTGCGTCTTCACTCTTTCCTAGCAACCCTAAACATAAGCCTAACCGGAACAAGAAGCTGAACCCGAGTTAGACCCGAAAAAACACGTACGGTGCCACTTTCTGCCATCAAAAAGTGCTCTCAGCGGAAGCCTTTGGGTACACCTGAACTCCCTGGGGGAGCCTTTACACAACCCCACACTCAACAGGACTCTGCGTCTTCACTCTTTCCAAACAACCCTAAACATAACCCTTACCGGAACAAGAAGCTGAACCCGAGTTAGACCCGAAAAAACACGTACGGTGCCACTTTCTGCCATCAAAAAGTGCTCTCAGCGGAAGCCTTTGGGTACACCTGACCTCCCTGGGGGAGCCTTTACGCAACCCCACACTCAACAGGACTCTGCGTCTTCACTCTTTCCTAACAACCCTAAACATAACCCTAACCGCAACAAGAAGCTGAACCCGAGTTAGACCCGAAAAAACACGTACGGTGCCACTTTCTGCCATCAAAAAGTGCTCTCAGCGGAAGCCTTTGGGAACACCTGAACTCCCTGGGGGAGCCTTTACGCAACCCCACACTCAACAGGACTCTGCGTCTTCACTCTTTCCTAACAACCCTAAACATAACCCTAACCGCAACAAGAAGCTGAACCCGAGTTAGACCCGAAAAAACACGTACGGTGCCACTTTCTGCCATCAAAAAGTGCTCTCAGCGGAAGCCTTTGGGTACACCTGAACTCCCTGGGGGAGCCTTTACGCAACCCCACACTCAACAGGACTCTGCGTCTTCACTCTTTCCTAACAACCCTAAACATAACCCTAACCGCAACAAGAAGCTGAACCCGAGTTAGACCCGAAAAAACACGTACGGTGCCACTTTCTGCCATCCAAAAGTGCTCTCAGCGGAAGCCTTTGGGTACACCTGAACTCCCTGGGGGAGCCTTTACGCAACCCCACACTCAACAGGACTCTGCGTCTTCACTCTTTCCTAACAACCCTAAACATAAACCTAACCGCAACAAGAAGCTGAACCCGAGTTAGACCCGAAAAAACACGTACGGTGCCACTTTCTGCCATCAAAAAGTGCTCTCAGCGGAAGCCTTTGGGTACACCTGACCTCCCTGGGGGAGACTTTACGCAACCCCACACTCAACAGGACTCTGTGTCTTCACTCTTTCCTAACAACCCTAAACATAACCCTAACCGCAACAAGAAGCTGAACCCGAGTTAGACCCGAAAAAACACGTACGGTGCCACTTTCTGCCATCAAAAAGTGCTCTCAGCGGAAGCCTTTGGGTACACCTGAACTCCCTGGGGGAGCCTTTACGCAACCGCACAGTCAACAGGACTCTGCGTCTTCACTCTTTCCTAACAACCCTAAACATAACCCTAACCGCAACAAGAAGCTGAACCCGAGTTAGACCCGAAAAAACACGTACGGTGCCACTTTCTGCCATCAAAAAGTGCTCTCAGCGGAAGCCTTTGGGTACACGTGAACTCCCTGGGGGAGCCTTTACGCAACCCCACACTCAACAGGACTCTGCGTCTTCACTCTTTCCTAACAACCCTAAACATAACCCTAACCGCAACAAGAAGCTCAACCCGAGTTAGACCCGAAAAAACACGTACGGTGCCACTTTCTGCCATCAAAAAGTGCTCTCAGCGGAAGCCTTTGGGTACACCTGAACTCCCTGGGGGAGCCTTTACGCAACCCCACACTCAACAGGACTCTGCGTCTTCACTCTTTCCTAACAACCCTAAACATAACCCTAACCGCAACAAGAAGCTCAACCCGAGTTAGACCCGAAAAAACACGTACGGTGCCACTTTCTGCCATCAAAAAGTGCTCTCAGCGGAAGCCTTTGGGTACACCTGAACTCCCTGGGGGAGCCTTTACGCAACCCCACACTCAACAGGACTCTGCGTCTTCACTCTTTCCTAACAACCCTAAACATAACCCTAACCGCAACAAGAAGCTCAACCCGAGTTAGACCCGAAAAAACACGTACGGTGCCACTTTCTGCCATCAAAAAGTGCTCTCAGCGGAAGCCTTTGGGTACACCTGAACTCCCTGGGGGAGCCTTTACGCAACCCCACACTCAACAGGACTCTGCGTCTTCACTCTTTCCTAACAACCCTAAACATAACCCTAACCGCAACAAGAAGCTGAACCCGAGTTAGACCCGAAAAAACACGTACGGTGCCACTTTCTGCCATCAAAAAGTGCTCTCAGCGGAAGCCTTTGGGAACACCTGAACTCCCTGGGGGAGCCTTTACGCAACCCCACACTCAACAGGACTCTGCGTCTTCACTCTTTCCTAACAACCCTAAACATAACCCTAACCGCAACAAGAAGCTGAACCCGAGTTAGACCCGAAAAAACACGTACGGTGCCACTTTCTGCCATCAAAAAGTGCTCTCAGCGGAAGCCTTTGGGTACACCTGAACTCCCTGGGGGAGCCTTTACGCAACCCCACACTCAACAGGACTCTGCGTCTTCACTCTTTCCTAACAACCCTAAACATAACCCTAACCGCAACAAGAAGCTGAACCCGAGTTAGACCCGAAAAAACACGTACGGTGCCACTTTCTGCCATCAAAAAGTGCTCTCAGCGGAAGCCTTTGGGTACACCTGAACTCCCTGGGGGAGCCTTTACGCAACCCCACACTCAACAGGACTCTGCGTCTTCACTCTTTCCTAACAACCCTAAACATAACCCTAACCGCAACAAGAAGCTGAACCCGAGTTAGACCCAAAAAAACATGTACGGTGCCACTTTCTGCCATCCAAAAGTGCTCTCAGCGGAAGCCTTTGGGTACACCTGAACTCCCTGGGGGAGCCTTTACGCAACCCCACACTCAACAGGACTCTGCGTCTTCACTCTTTCCTAACAACCCTAAACATAACCCTAACCGCAACAAGAAGCTGAACCCGAGTTAGACCCGAAAAAACACGTACGGTGCCACTTTCTGCCATCAAAAAGTGCTCTCAGCGGAAGCCTTTGGGTACACGTGAACTCCCTGGGGGAGCCTTTACGCAACCCCACACTCAACAGGACTCTGCGTCTTCACTCTTTCCTAACAACCCTAAACATAACCCTAACCGCAACAAGAAGCTCAACCCGAGTTAGACCCGAAAAAACACGTACGGTGCCACTTTCTGCCATCAAAAAGTGCTCTCAGCGGAAGCCTTTGGGTACACCTGAACTCCCTGGGGGAGCCTTTACGCAACCCCACACTCAACAGGACTCTGCGTCTTCACTCTTTCCTAACAACCCTAAACATAACCCTAACCGCAACAAGAAGCTGAACCCGAGTTAGACCCGAAAAAACACGTACGGTGCCACTTTCTGCCATCAAAAAGTGCTCTCAGCGGAAGCCTTTGGGTACACCTGAACTCCCTGGGGGAGCCTTTACGCAACCCCACACTCAACAGGACTCTGCGTCTTCACTCTTTCCTAACAACCCTAAACATAACCCTAACCGCAACAAGAAGCTGAACCCGAGTTAGACCCGAAAAAACACGTACGGTGCCACTTTCTGCCATCAAAAAGTGCTCTCAGCGGAAGCCTTTGGGTACACCTGAACTCCCTGGGGGAGCCTTTACGCAACCCCACACTCAACAGGACTCTGCGTCTTCGCTCTTTCCTAACAACCCTAAACATAACCCTAACCGCAACAAGAAGCTGAACCCGAGTTAGACCCGAAAAAACACTTACGGTGCCACTTTTTGCCATCAAAAAGTGCTCTCAGCGGAAGCCTTTGGGTACACCTGAACTCCCTGGGGGAGCCTTTACGCAACCCCACACTCAACAGGACTCTGCGTCTTCACTCTTTCCTAACAACCCTAAACATAACCCTAACCGCAACAAGAAGCTGAACCCGAGTTAGACCCGAAAAAACACGTACGGTGCCACTTTCTGCCATCCAAAAGTGCTCTCAGCGGAAGCCTTTGGGTACACGTGAACTCCCTGGGGGAGCCTTTACGCAACCCCACACTCAACAAGACTCTGCGTCTTCACTCTTTCCTAACAACCCTAAACATAACCCTAACCGCAACTAGAAGCTGAACCCGAGTTAGACCCGAAAAAACACGTACGGTGCCACTTTCTGCCATCAAAAAGTGCTCTCAGCGGAAGCCTTTGGGTACACCTGAACTCCCTGGGGGAGCCTTTACGCAACCCCACACTCAACAGGACTCTGCGTCTTCACTCTTTCCTAACAACCCTAAACATAACCCTAACCGCAACAAGAAGCTGAACCCGAGTTAGACCCGAAAAAACACGTACGGTGCCACTTTCTGCCATCAAAAAGTGCTCTCAGCGGAAGCCTTTGGGTACACCTGAACTCCCTGGGGGAGCCTTTACGCAACCCCACACTCAACAGGACTCTGCGTCTTCGCTCTTTCCTAACAACCCTAAACATAACCCTAACCGCAACAAGAAGCTGAACCCGAGTTAGACCCGAAAAAACACGTACGGTGCCACTTTCTGCCATCCAAAAGTGCTCTCAGCGGAAGCCTTTGGGTACACCTGAACTCCCTGGGGGAGCCTTTACGCAACCGCACAGTCAACAGGACTCTGCGTCTTCACTCTTTCCTAACAACCCTAAACATAACCCTAACCGCAACAAGAAGCTGAACCCGAGTTAGACCCGAAAAAACACGTACGGTGCCACTTTCTGCCATCAAAAAGTGCTCTCAGCGGAAGCCTTTGGGTACACCTGAACTCCCTGGGGGAGCCTTTACGCAACCTCACACTCAACAGGACTCTGCGTCTTCACTCTTTCCTAACAACCCTAAACATAACCCTAACCGCAACAAGAAGCTGAACCCGAGTTAGACCCGAAAAAACACGTACGGTGCCACTTTCTGCCATCAAAAAGTGCTCTCAGCGGAAGCCTTTGGGTACACCTGAACTCCCTGGGGGAGCCTTTACGCAACCCCACACTCAACAGGACTCTGCGTCTTCACTCTTTCCTAACAACCCTAAACATAACCCTAACCGCAACAAGAAGCTGAACCCGAGTTAGACCCGAAAAAACACGTACGGTGCCACTTTCTGCCATCAAAAAGTGCTCTCAGCGGAAGCCTTTGGGTACACCTGAACTCCCTGGGGAGCCTTTACGCAACCCCACACTCAACAGGACTCTGCGTCTTCACTCTTTCCTAACAACCCTAAACATAACCCTAACAGGAACAAGAAGCTCAACCCGAGTTAGACCCGAAAAAACACGTACGGTGCATCTTTCTGCCATCAAAAAGTGCTCTCAGCGGAAGCCTTTGGGTACACCTCTGAACTCCCTGGGGGAGCCTTTACGCAACCGCACAGTCAACAGGACTCTGCGTCTTCACTCTTTCCTAACAACCCTAAACATAACCCTAACCGCAACAAGAAGCTGAACCCGAGTTAGACCCGAAAAAACACGTACGGTGCCACTTTCTGCCATCAAAAAGTGCTCTCAGCGGAAGCCTTTGGGTACACGTGAACTCCCTGGGGGAGCCTTTACGCAACCCCACACTCAACAGGACTCTGCGTCTTCACTCTTTCCTAACAACCCTAAACATAACCCTAACCGCAACAAGAAGCTGAACCCGAGTTAGACCCGAAAAAAACACGTACGGTGCCACTTTCTGCCATCAAAAAGTGCTCTCAGCGGAAGCCTTTGGGTACACCTGAACTCCCTGGGGGAGCCTTTACGCAACCCCACACTCAACAGGACTCTGCGTCTTCACTCTTTCCTAACAACCCTAAACATAACCCTAACCGCAACAAGAAGCTGAACCCGAGTTAGACCCGAAAAAACACGTACGGTGCCACTTTCTGCCATCAAAAAGTGCTCTCAGCGGAAGCCTTTGGGTACACCTGAACTCCCTGGGGGAGCCTTTACGCAACCCCACACTCAACAGGACTCTGCGTCTTCACTCTTTCCTAACAACCCTAAACATAACCCTAACCGCAACAAGAAGCTGAACCCGAGTTAGACCCGAAAAAACACGTACGGTGCCACTTTCTGCCATCAAAAAGTGCTCTCAGCGGAAGCCTTTGGGTACACCTGAACTCCCTGGGGGAGCCTTTACGCAACCCCACACTCAACAGGACTCTGCGTCTTCACTCTTTCCTAACAACCCTAAACATAACCCTAACCGCAACAAGAAGCTGAACCCGAGTTAGACCCGAAAAAACACGTACGGTGCCACTTTCTGCCATCAAAAAGTGCTCTCAGCGGAAGCCTTTGGGTACACCTGAACTCCCTGGGGGAGCCTTTACGCAACCCCACACTCAACAGGACTCTGCGTCTTCACTCTTTCCTAACAACCCTAAACATAACCCTAACCGCAACAAGAAGCTGAACCCGAGTTAGACCCGAAAAAACACGTACGGTGCCACTTTCTGCCATCCAAAAGTGCTCTCAGCGGAAGCCTTTGGGTACACCTGAACTCCCTGGGGGAGCCTTTACGCAACCCCACACTCAACAGGACTCTGCGTCTTCACTCTTTCCTAACAACCCTAAACATAACCCTAACCGCAACAAGAAGCTGAACCCGAGTTAGACCCGAAAAAACACGTACGGTGCCACTTTCTGCCATCAAAAAGTGCTCTCAGCGGAAGCCTTTGGGTACACCTGAACTCCCTGGGGGAGCCTTTACGCAACCCCACACTCAACAGGACTCTGCGTCTTCACTCTTTCCTAACAACCCTAAACATAACCCTAACCGCAACAAGAAGCTGAACCCGAGTTAGACCCGAAAAAACACGTACGGTGCCACTTTCTGCCATCAAAAAGTGCTCTCAGCGGAAGCCTTTGGGTACACCTGAACTCCCTGGGGGAGCCTTTACGCAACCCCACACTCAACAGGACTCTGCGTCTTCGCTCTTTCCTAACAACCCTAAACATAACCCTAACCGCAACAAGAAGCTGAACCCGAGTTAGACCCGAAAAAACACGTATGGTGCCACTTTCTGCCATCAAAAAGTGCTCTCAGCGGAAGCCTTTGGGTACACCTGAACTCCCTGGGGGAGCCTTTACGCAACCCCACACTCAACAGGACTCTGCGTCTTCACTCTTTCCTAACAACCCTAAACATAACCCTAACCGCAACAAGAAGCTGAACCCGAGTTAGACCCGAAAAAACACGTACGGTGCCACTTTCTGCCATCAAAAAGTGCTCTCAGCGGAAGCCTTTGGGTACACCTGAACTCCCTGGGGGAGCCTTTACGCAACCCCACACTCAACAGGACTCTGCGTCTTCACTCTTTCCTAACAACCCTAAACATAACCCTAACCGCAACAAGAAGCTGAACCCGAGTTAGACCCGAAAAAACACGTACGGTGCCACTTTCTGCCATCAAAAAGTGCTCTCAGCGGAAGCCTTTGGGTACACCTGAACTCCCTGGGGGAGCCTTTACGCAACCCCACACTCAACAGGACTCTGCGTCTTCACTCTTTCCTAACAACCCTAAACATAACCCTAACCGCAACAAGAAGCTGAACCCGAGTTAGACCCGAAAAAACACGTACGATGCCACTTTCTGCCATCAAAAAGTGCTCTCAGCGGAAGCCTTTGGGTACACCTGAACTCCCTGGGGGAGCCTTTACGCAACCGCACACTCAACAGGACTCTGCGTCTTCACTCTTTCCTAACAACCCTAAACATAACCCTAACCGCAACAAGAAGCTGAACCCGAGTTAGACCCGAAAAAACACGTACGGTGCCACTTTCTGCCATCAAAAAGTGCTCTCAGCGGAAGCCTTTGGGTACACCTGAACTCCCTGGGGGAGCCTTTACGCAACCCCACACTCAACAGGACTCTGCGTCTTCACTCTTTCCTAACAACCCTAAACATAACCCTAACCGCAACAAGAAGCTCAACCCGAGTTAGACCCGAAAAAACACGTACGGTGCCACTTTCTGCCATCAAAAAGTGCTCTCAGCGGAAGCCTTTGGGAACACCTGAACTCCCTGGGGGAGCCTTTACACAACCCCACACTCAACAGGACTCTGCGTCTTCACTCTTTCCTAACAACCCTAAACATAACCCTAACCGCAACAAGAAGCTGAACCCGAGTTAGACCCGAAAAAACACGTACGGTGCCACTTTCTGCCATCAAAAAGTGCTCTCAGCGGAAGCCTTTGGGTACACCTGAACTCCCTGGGGGAGCCTTTACGCAACCCCACACTCAACAGGACTCTGTGTCTTCACTCTTTCCTAACAACCCTAAACATAACCCTAACCGCAACAAGAAGCTCAACCCGATTTAGACCCGAAAAAACACGTACGGTGCCACTTTCTGCCATCAAAAAGTGCTCTCAGCGGAAGCCTTTGGGTACACCTGAACTCCCTGGGGGAGCCTTTACGCAACCCCACACTCAACAGGACTCTGCGTCTTCACTCTTTCCTAACAACCCTAAACATAACCCTAACCGCAACAAGAAGCTCAACCCGAGTTAGACCCGAAAAAACACGTACGGTGCCACTTTCTGCCATCCAAAAGTGCTCTCAGCGGAAGCCTTTGGGTACACCTGAACTCCCTGGGGGAGCCTTTACGCAACCCCACACTCAACAGGACTCTGCGTCTTCACTCTTTCCTAACAACCCTAAACATAACCCTAACCGCAACAAGAAGCTGAACCCGAGTTAGACCCGAAAAAACACGTACGGTGCCACTTTCTGCCATCAAAAAGTGCTCTCAGCGGAAGCCTTTGGGAACACCTGAACTCCCTGGGGGAGCCTTTACACAACCCCACACTCAACAGGACTCTGCGTCTTCACTCTTTCCTAACAACCCTAAACATAAGCCTAACCGGAACAAGAAGCTCAACCCGAGTTAGACCCGAAAAAACACGTACGGTGCCACTTTCTGCCATCAAAAAGTGCTCTCAGCGGAAGCCTTTGGGTACACGTGAACTCCCTGGGGGAGCCTTTACGCAACCCCACACTCAACAGGACTCTGCGTCTTCACTCTTTCCTAACAACCCTAAACATAACCCTAACCGCAACAAGAAGCTGAACCCGAGTTAGACCCGAAAAAACACGTACGGTGCCACTTTCTGCCATCAAAAAGTGCTCTCAGCGGAAGCCTTTGGGTACACCTGAACTCCCTGGGGGAGCCTTTACGCAACCCCACACTCAACAGGACTCTGCGTCTTCACTCTTTCCTAACAACCCTAAACATAACCCTAACCGCAACAAGAAGCTGAACCCGAGTTAAACCCGAAAAAACACGTACGGTGACACTTTCTGCCATCAAAAAGTGCTCTCAGCGGAAGCCTTTGGGTACACCTGAACTCCCTGGGGGAGCCTTTACGCAACCCCACACTCAACAGGACTCTGCGTCTTCACTCTTTCCTAACAACCCTAAACATAACCCTAACCGCAACAAGAAGCTGAACCCGAGTTAGACCCGAAAAAACACGTACGGTGCCACTTTCTGCCATCAAAAAGTGCTCTCAGCGGAAGCCTTTGGGTACACCTGAACTCCCTGGGGGAGCCTTTACGCAACCCCGCACTCAACAGGACTCTGCGTCTTCACTCTTTCCTTACAACCCTAAACATAACCCTAACCGCAACAAGAAGCTGAACCCGAGTTAGACCCGAAAAAGCCCGAGCCTTTACGCAACCCCACACTCAACAGAACTCTGTGCCTTCAATATTTCCAAACAACTCTAACCCTAATATTAACACTAAAACTACCACTGCCCCTACAACTAAACCCTAACCAGAACCCTACACCTAACCCTAACTCTAGCCCTAAACACTAAACCTTAAACCCTAAACCCTGAACCCTAACCCTAACCCTAACCCTAACCTTAAATCCTAACACTAAACCCTGACTCAAAACCCTAACCATAACCCTAACCCTAACCGTAACCCTAACCCTAACCCTAACCCTAACCCTAACCCTAACCTCTAAGCCCTAACCCCTAACCTCTAACCATAACCATAACCGTAACCCTAACCCTAACCCTATCCCTAACCCAAACCCTAAACCCTAAACCCT
>NW_027663718.1:262500-295000 GCF_964034855.1 Anser brachyrhynchus
AACCGCAACAAGAAGCTGAACCCGAGTTAGACCCGAAAAAACACGTACGGTGCCACTTTCTGCCATCAAAAAGTGCTCTCAGCGGAAGCCTTTGGGTACACCTGAACTCCCTGGGGGAGCCTTTACGCAACCCCACACTCAACAGGACTCTGCGTCTTCACTCTTTCCTAACAACCCTAAACATAACCCTAACCGCAACAAGAAGCTGAACCCGAGTTAGACCCGAAAAAACACGTACGGTGCCACTTTCTGCCATCAAAAAGTGCTCTCAGCGGAAGCCTTTGGGTACACCTGAACTCCCTGGGGGAGCCTTTACGCAACCCCACACTCAACAGGACTCTGCGTCTTCACTCTTTCCTAACAACCCTAAACATAACCCTAACCGCAACAAGAAGCTGAACCCGAGTTAGACCCGAAAAAACACGTACGGTGCCACTTTCTGCCATCAAAAAGTGCTCTCAGCGGAAGCCTTTGGGTACACCTGAACTCCCTGGGGGAGCCTTTACGCAACCCCACACTCAACAGGACTCTGCGTCTTCACTCTTTCCTAACAACCCTAAACATAACCCTAACCGCAACAAGAAGCTGAACCCGAGTTAGACCCGAAAAAACACGTACGGTGCCACTTCCTGCCATCAAAAAGTGCTCTCAGCGGAAGCCTTTGGGTACACCTGAACTCCCTGGGGGAGCCTTTACGCAACCCCACACTCAACAGGACTCTGCGTCTTCACTCTTTCCTAACAACCCTAAACATAACCCTAACCGCAACAAGAAGCTGAACCCGAGTTAGACCCGAAAAAACACGTACGGTGCCACTTTCTGCCATCAAAAAGTGCTCTCAGCGGAAGCCTTTGGGTACACCTGAACTCCCTGGGGGAGCCTTTACGCAACCCCACACTCAACAGGACTCTGCGTCTTCACTCTTTCCTAACAACCCTAAACATAACCCTAACCGCAACAAGAAGCTGAACCCGAGTTAGACCCGAAAAAACACGTACGGTGCCACTTTCTGCCATCAAAAAGTGCTCTCAGCGGAAGCCTTTGGGTACACCTGAACTCCCTGGGGGAGCCTTTACGCAACCCCACACTCAACAGGACTCTGCGTCTTCACTCTTTCCTAACAACCCTAAACATAACCCTAACCGCAACAAGAAGCTGAACCCGAGTTAGACCCGAAAAAACACGTACGGTGCCACTTTCTGCCATCCAAAAGTGCTCTCAGCGGAAGCCTTTGGGTACACCTGAACTCCCTGGGGGAGCCTTTACGCAACCCCACACTCAACAGGACTCTGCGTCTTCGCTCTTTCCTAACAACCCTAAACATAACCCTAACCGCAACAAGAAGCTGAACCCGAGTTAGACCCGAAAAAACACGTATGGTGCCACTTTCTGCCATCAAAAAGTGCTCTCAGCGGAAGCCTTTGGGTACACCTGAACTCCCTGGGGGAGCCTTTACGCAACCCCACACTCAACAGGACTCTGCGTCTTCACTCTTTCCTAACAACCCTAAACATAACCCTAACCGCAACAAGAAGCTCAACCCGAGTTAGACCCGAAAAAACACGTACGGTGCCACTTTCTGCCATCAAAAAGTGCTCTCAGCGGAAGCCTTTGGGTACACCTGAACTCCCTGGGGGAGCCTTTACGCAACCCCACACTCAACAGGACTCTGCGTCTTCACTCTTTCCTAACAACCCTAAACATAACCCTAACCGCAACAAGAAGCTGAACCCGAGTTAGACCCGAAAAAACACGTACGGTGCCACTTTCTGCCATCAAAAAGTGCTCTCAGCGGAAGCCTTTGGGTACACCTGAACTCCCTGGGGGAGCCTTTACGCAACCCCACACTCAACAGGACTCTGCGTCTTCACTCTTTCCTAACAACCCTAAACATAACCCTAACCGCAACAAGAAGCTGAACCCGAGTTAGACCCGAAAAAACACGTACGATGCCACTTTCTGCCATCAAAAAGTGCTCTCAGCGGAAGCCTTTGGGTACACCTGAACTCCCTGGGGGAGCCTTTACGCAACCGCACAGTCAACAGGACTCTGCGTCTTCACTCTTTCCTAACAACCCTAAACATAACCCTAACCGCAACAAGAAGCTGAACCCGAGTTAGACCCGAAAAAACACGTACGGTGCCACTTTCTGCCATCAAAAAGTGCTCTCAGCGGAAGCCTTTGGGTACACGTGAACTCCCTGGGGGAGCCTTTACGCAACCCCACACTCAACAGGACTCTGCGTCTTCACTCTTTCCTAACAACCCTAAACATAACCCTAACCGCAACAAGAAGCTCAACCCGAGTTAGACCCGAAAAAACACGTACGGTGCCACTTTCTGCCATCAAAAAGTGCTCTCAGCGGAAGCCTTTGGGTACACCTGAACTCCCTGGGGGAGCCTTTACGCAACCCCACACTCAACAGGACTCTGCGTCTTCACTCTTTCCTAACAACCCTAAACATAACCCTAACCGCAACAAGAAGCTGAACCCGAGTTAGACCCGAAAAAACACGTACGGTGCCACTTTCTGCCATCCAAAAGTGCTCTCAGCGGAAGCCTTTGGGTACACCTGAACTCCCTGGGGGAGCCTTTACGCAACCCCACACTCAACAGGACTCTGCGTCTTCGCTCTTTCCTAACAACCCTAAACATAACCCTAACCGCAACAAGAAGCTGAACCCGAGTTAGACCCGAAAAAACACGTATGGTGCCACTTTCTGCCATCAAAAAGTGCTCTCAGCGGAAGCCTTTGGGTACACCTGAACTCCCTGGGGGAGCCTTTACGCAACCCCACACTCAACAGGACTCTGCGTCTTCACTCTTTCCTAACAACCCTAAACATAACCCTAACCGCAACAAGAAGCTGAACCCGAGTTAGACCCGAAAAAACACGTACGGTGCCACTTTCTGCCATCAAAAAGTGCTCTCAGCGGAAGCCTTTGGGTACACCTGAACTCCCTGGGGGAGCCTTTACGCAACCCCACACTCAACAGGACTCTGCGTCTTCACTCTTTCCTAACAACCCTAAACATAACCCTAACCGCAACAAGAAGCTGAACCCGAGTTAGACCCGAAAAAACACGTACGGTGCCACTTTCTGCCATCAAAAAGTGCTCTCAGCGGAAGCCTTTGGGTACACCTGAACTCCCTGGGGGAGCCTTTACGCAACCCCACACTCAACAGGACTCTGCGTCTTCACTCTTTCCTAACAACCCTAAACATAACCCTAACCGCAACAAGAAGCTGAACCCGAGTTAGACCCGAAAAAACACGTACGATGCCACTTTCTGCCATCAAAAAGTGCTCTCAGCGGAAGCCTTTGGGTACACCTGAACTCCCTGGGGGAGCCTTTACGCAACCGCACAGTCAACAGGACTCTGCGTCTTCACTCTTTCCTAACAACCCTAAACATAACCCTAACCGCAACAAGAAGCTGAACCCGAGTTAGACCCGAAAAAACACGTACGGTGCCACTTTCTGCCATCAAAAAGTGCTCTCAGCGGAAGCCTTTGGGTACACGTGAACTCCCTGGGGGAGCCTTTACGCAACCCCACACTCAACAGGACTCTGCGTCTTCACTCTTTCCTAACAACCCTAAACATAACCCTAACCGCAACAAGAAGCTCAACCCGAGTTAGACCCGAAAAAACACGTACGGTGCCACTTTCTGCCATCAAAAAGTGCTCTCAGCGGAAGCCTTTGGGTACACCTGAACTCCCTGGGGGAGCCTTTACGCAACCCCACACTCAACAGGACTCTGCGTCTTCACTCTTTCCTAACAACCCTAAACATAACCCTAACCGCAACAAGAAGCTGAACCCGAGTTAGACCCGAAAAAACACGTACGGTGCCACTTTCTGCCATCAAAAAGTGCTCTCAGCGGAAGCCTTTGGGTACACCTGAACTCCCTGGGGGAGCCTTTACGCAACCCCACACTCAACAGGACTCTGCGTCTTCACTCTTTCCTAACAACCCTAAACATAACCCTAACCGCAACAAGAAGCTGAACCCGAGTTAGACCCGAAAAAACACGTACGGTGCCACTTTCTGCCATCAAAAAGTGCTCTCAGCGGAAGCCTTTGGGTACACCTGAACTCCCTGGGGGAGCCTTTACGCAACCCCACACTCAACAGGACTCTGCGTCTTCACTCTTTCCTAACAACCCTAAACATAACCCTAACCGCAACAAGAAGCTGAACCCGAGTTAGACCCGAAAAAACACGTACGGTGCCACTTTCTGCCATCAAAAAGTGCTCTCAGCGGAAGCCTTTGGGTACACCTGAACTCCCTGGGGGAGCCTTTACGCAACCCCACACTCAACAGGACTCTGCGTCTTCGCTCTTTCCTAACAACCCTAAACATAACCCTAACCGCAACAAGAAGCTGAACCCGAGTTAGACCCGAAAAAACACGTACGGTGCCACTTTCTGCCATCAAAAAGTGCTCTCAGCGGAAGCCTTTGGGTACACCTGAACTCCCTGGGGGAGCCTTTACGCAACCCCACACTCAACAGGACTCTGCGTCTTCACTCTTTCCTAACAACCCTAAACATAACCCTAACCGCAACAAGAAGCTGAACCCGAGTTAGACCCGAAAAAACACGTACGGTGCCACTTTCTGCCATCCAAAAGTGCTCTCAGCGGAAGCCTTTGGGTACACCTGAACTCCCTGGGGGAGCCTTTACGCAACCCCACACTCAACAGGACTCTGCGTCTTCGCTCTTTCCTAACAACCCTAAACATAACCCTAACCGCAACAAGAAGCTGAACCCGAGTTAGACCCGAAAAAACACGTATGGTGCCACTTTCTGCCATCAAAAAGTGCTCTCAGCGGAAGCCTTTGGGTACACCTGAACTCCCTGGGGGAGCCTTTACGCAACCCCACACTCAACAGGACTCTGCGTCTTCACTCTTTCCTAACAACCCTAAACATAACCCTAACCGCAACAAGAAGCTGAACCCGAGTTAGACCCGAAAAAACACGTACGGTGCCACTTTCTGCCATCAAAAAGTGCTCTCAGCGGAAGCCTTTGGGTACACCTGAACTCCCTGGGGGAGCCTTTACGCAACCCCACACTCAACAGGACTCTGCGTCTTCACTCTTTCCTAACAACCCTAAACATAACCCTAACCGCAACAAGAAGCTGAACCCGAGTTAGACCCGAAAAAACACGTACGGTGCCACTTTCTGCCATCAAAAAGTGCTCTCAGCGGAAGCCTTTGGGTACACCTGAACTCCCTGGGGGAGCCTTTACGCAACCCCACACTCAACAGGACTCTGCGTCTTCACTCTTTCCTAACAACCCTAAACATAACCCTAACCGCAACAAGAAGCTGAACCCGAGTTAGACCCGAAAAAACACGTACGATGCCACTTTCTGCCATCAAAAAGTGCTCTCAGCGGAAGCCTTTGGGTACACCTGAACTCCCTGGGGGAGCCTTTACGCAACCCCACACTCAACAGGACTCTGCGTCTTCACTCTTTCCTAACAACCCTAAACATAACCCTAACCGCAACAAGAAGCTGAACCCGAGTTAGACCCGAAAAAACACGTACGGTGCCACTTTCTGCCATCAAAAAGTGCTCTCAGCGGAAGCCTTTGGGTACACCTGAACTCCCTGGGGGAGCCTTTACGCAACCCCACACTCAACAGGACTCTGCGTCTTCACTCTTTCCTAACAACCCTAAACATAACCCTAACCGCAACAAGAAGCTCAACCCGAGTTAGACCCGAAAAAACACGTACGGTGCCACTTTCTGCCATCAAAAAGTGCTCTCAGCGGAAGCCTTTGGGAACACCTGAACTCCCTGGGGGAGCCTTTACACAACCCCACACTCAACAGGACTCTGCGTCTTCACTCTTTCCTAACAACCCTAAACATAACCCTAACCGCAACAAGAAGCTGAACCCGAGTTAGACCCGAAAAAACACGTACGGTGCCACTTTCTGCCATCAAAAAGTGCTCTCAGCGGAAGCCTTTGGGTACACCTGAACTCCCTGGGGGAGCCTTTACGCAACCCCACACTCAACAGGACTCTGCGTCTTCACTCTTTCCTAACAACCCTAAACATAACCCTAACCGCAACAAGAAGCTCAACCCGAGTTAGACCCGAAAAAACACGTACGGTGCCACTTTCTGCCATCAAAAAGTGCTCTCAGCGGAAGCCTTTGGGTACACCTGAACTCCCTGGGGGAGCCTTTACGCAACCCCACACTCAACAGGACTCTGCGTCTTCACTCTTTCCTAACAACCCTAAACATAACCCTAACCGCAACAAGAAGCTGAACCCGAGTTAGACCCGAAAAAACACGTACGGTGCCACTTTCTGCCATCAAAAAGTGCTCTCAGCGGAAGCCTTTGGGTACACCTGAACTCCCTGGGGGAGCCTTTACGCAACCCCACACTCAACAGGACTCTGCGTCTTCACTCTTTCCTAACAACCCTAAACATAACCCTAACCGCAACAAGAAGCTGAACCCGAGTTAGACCCGAAAAAACACGTACGGTGCCACTTTCTGCCATCAAAAAGTGCTCTCAGCGGAAGCCTTTGGGAACACCTGAACTCCCTGGGGGAGCCTTTACACAACCCCACACTCAACAGGACTCTGCGTCTTCACTCTTTCCTAACAACCCTAAACATAACCCTAACCGGAACAAGAAGCTCAACCCGAGTTAGACCCGAAAAAACACGTACGGTGCCACTTTCTGCCATCAAAAAGTGCTCTCAGCGGAAGCCTTTGGGTACACCTGAACTCCCTGGGGGAGCCTTTACGCAACCCCACACTCAACAGGACTCTGCGTCTTCACTCTTTCCTAACAACCCTAAACATAACCCTAACCGCAACAAGAAGCTGAACCCGAGTTAGACCCGAAAAAACACGTACGGTGCATCTTTCTGCCATCAAAAAGTGCTCTCAGCGGAAGCCTTTGGGTACACCTGAACTCCCTGGGGGAGCCTTTACGCAACCCCACACTCAACAGGACTCTGCGTCTTCACTCTTTCCTAACAACCCTAAACATAACCCTAACCGCAACAAGAAGCTGAACCCGAGTTAGACCCGAAAAAACACGTACGGTGACACTTTCTGCCATCAAAAAGTGCTCTCAGCGGAAGCCTTTGGGTACACCTGAACTCCCTGGGGGAGCCTTTACGCAACCCCACACTCAACAGGACTCTGCGTCTTCACTCTTTCCTAACAACCCTAAACATAACCCTAACCGCAACAAGAAGCTCAACCCGAGTTAGACCCGAAAAAACACGTACGGTGCCACTTTCTGCCATCAAAAAGTGCTCTCAGCGGAAGCCTTTGGGTACACCTGAACTCCCTGGGGGAGCCTTTACGCAACCCCACACTCAACAGGACTCTGCGTCTTCACTCTTTCCTAACAACCCTAAACATAACCCTAACCGCAACAAGAAGCTGAACCCGAGTTAGACCCGAAAAAACACGTACGGTGCCACTTTCTGCCATCAAAAAGTGCTCTCAGCGGAAGCCTTTGGGAACACCTGAACTCCCTGGGGGAGCCTTTACGCAACCCCACACTCAACAGGACTCTGCGTCTTCACTCTTTCCTAACAACCCTAAACATAACCCTAACCGCAACAAGAAGCTGAACCCGAGTTAGACCCGAAAAAACACGTACGGTGCCACTTTCTGCCATCAAAAAGTGCTCTCAGCGGAAGCCTTTGGGTACACCTGAACTCCCTGGGGGAGCCTTTACGCAACCCCACACTCAACAGGACTCTGCGTCTTCACTCTTTCCTAACAACCCTAAACATAACCCTAACCGCAACAAGAAGCTGAACCCGAGTTAGACCCGAAAAAACACGTACGGTGCCACTTTCTGCCATCAAAAAGTGCTCTCAGCGGAAGCCTTTGGGTACACCTGAACTCCCTGGGGGAGCCTTTACGCAACCCCACACTCAACAGGACTCTGCGTCTTCACTCTTTCCTAACAACCCTAAACATAACCCTAACCGCAACAAGAAGCTGAACCCGAGTTAGACCCAAAAAAACATGTACGGTGCCACTTTCTGCCATCCAAAAGTGCTCTCAGCGGAAGCCTTTGGGTACACCTGAACTCCCTGGGGGAGCCTTTACGCAACCCCACACTCAACAGGACTCTGCGTCTTCACTCTTTCCTAACAACCCTAAACATAACCCTAACCGCAACAAGAAGCTGAACCCGAGTTAGACCCGAAAAAACACGTACGGTGCCACTTTCTGCCATCAAAAAGTGCTCTCAGCGGAAGCCTTTGGGTACACGTGAACTCCCTGGGGGAGCCTTTACGCAACCCCACACTCAACAGGACTCTGCGTCTTCACTCTTTCCTAACAACCCTAAACATAACCCTAACCGCAACAAGAAGCTGAACCCGAGTTAGACCCGAAAAAACACGTACGGTGCCACTTTCTGCCATCAAAAAGTGCTCTCAGCGGAAGCCTTTGGGTACACCTGAACTCCCTGGGGGAGCCTTTACGCAACCCCACACTCAACAGGACTCTGCGTCTTCACTCTTTCCTAACAACCCTAAACATAACCCTAACCGCAACAAGAAGCTGAACCCGAGTTAGACCCGAAAAAACACGTACGGTGCCACTTTCTGCCATCAAAAAGTGCTCTCAGCGGAAGCCTTTGGGTACACCTGAACTCCCCGGGGGAGCCTTTACGCAACCCCACACTCAACAGGACTCTGCGTCTTCACTCTTTCCTAACAACCCTAAACATAACCCTAACCGCAACAAGAAGCTGAACCCGAGTTAGACCCGAAAAAACACGTACGGTGCCACTTTCTGCCATCAAAAAGTGCTCTCAGCGGAAGCCTTTGGGTACACCTGAACTCCCTGGGGGAGCCTTTACACAACCCCACACTCAACAGGACTCTGCGTCTTCGCTCTTTCCTAACAACCCTAAACATAACCCTAACCGCAACAAGAAGCTGAACCCGAGTTAGACCCGAAAAAACACTTACGGTGCCACTTTCTGCCATCAAAAAGTGCTCTCAGCGGAAGCCTTTGGGTACACCTGAACTCCCTGGGGGAGCCTTTACGCAACCCCACACTCAACAGGACTCTGCGTCTTCACTCTTTCCTAACAACCCTAAACATAACCCTAACCGCAACAAGAAGCTCAACCCGAGTTAGACCCGAAAAAACACGTACGGTGCCACTTTCTGCCATCCAAAAGTGCTCTCAGCGGAAGCCTTTGGGTACACGTGAACTCCCTGGGGGAGCCTTTACGCAACCCCACACTCAACAGGACTCTGCGTCTTCACTCTTTCCTAACAACCCTAAACATAACCCTAACCGCAACAAGAAGCTGAACCCGAGTTAGACCCGAAAAAACACGTACGGTGCCACTTTCTGCCATCAAAAAGTGCTCTCAGCGGAAGCCTTTGGGTACACCTGAACTCCCTGGGGGAGCCTTTACGCAACCCCACACTCAACAGGACTCTGCGTCTTCACTCTTTCCTAACAACCCTAAACATAACCCTAACCGCAACAAGAAGCTCAACCCGAGTTAGACCCGAAAAAACACGTACGGTGCCACTTTCTGCCATCAAAAAGTGCTCTCAGCGGAAGCCTTTGGGTACACCTGAACTCCCTGGGGGAGCCTTTACGCAACCCCACACTCAACAGGACTCTGCGTCTTCGCTCTTTCCTAACAACCCTAAACATAACCCTAACCGCAACAAGAAGCTGAACCCGAGTTAGACCCGAAAAAACACGTACGGTGCCACTTTCTGCCATCCAAAAGTGCTCTCAGCGGAAGCCTTTGGGTACACCTGAACTCCCTGGGGGAGCCTTTACGCAACCGCACAGTCAACAGGACTCTGCGTCTTCACTCTTTCCTAACAACCCTAAACATAACCCTAACCGCAACAAGAAGCTGAACCCGAGTTAGACCCGAAAAAACACGTACGGTGCCACTTTCTGCCATCAAAAAGTGCTCTCAGCGGAGGCCTTTGGGTACACCTGAACTCCCTGGGGGAGCCTTTACGCAACCTCACACTCAACAGGACTCTGCGTCTTCACTCTTTCCTAACAACCCTAAACATAACCCTAACCGCAACAAGAAGCTGAACCCGAGTTAGACCCGAAAAAACACGTACGGTGCCACTTTCTGCCATCAAAAAGTGCTCTCAGCGGAAGCCTTTGGGTACACCTGAACTCCCTGGGGGAGCCTTTACGCAACCCCACACTCAACGGGACTCTGCGTCTTCACTCTTTCCTAACAACCCTAAACATAACCCTAACCGCAACAAGAAGCTGAACCCGAGTTAGACCCGAAAAAACACGTACGGTGCCACTTTCTGCCATCAAAAAGTGCTCTCAGCGGAAGCCTTTGGGTACACCTGAACTCCCTGGGGGAGCCTTTACGCAACCCCACACTCAACAGGACTCTGCGTCTTCACTCTTTCCTAACAACCCTAAACATAACCCTAACAGGAACAAGAAGCTCAACCCGAGTTAGACCCGAAAAAACACGTACGGTGCATCTTTCTGCCATCAAAAAGTGCTCTCAGCGGAAGCCTTTGGGTACACCTGAACTCCCTGGGGGAGCCTTTACACAACCCCACACTCAACAGGACTCTGCGTCTTCACTCTTTCCTAACAACCCTAAACATAACCCTAACCGCAACAAGAAGCTGAACCCGAGTTAGACCCGAAAAAACACGTACGGTGCCACTTTCTGCCATCCAAAAGTGCTCTCAGCGGAAGCCTTTGGGTACACCTGAACTCCCTGGGGGAGCCTTTACGCAACCGCACAGTCAACAGGACTCTGCGTCTTCACTCTTTCCTAACAACCCTAAACATAACCCTAACCGCAACAAGAAGCTGAACCCGAGTTAGACCCGAAAAAACACGTACGGTGCCACTTTCTGCCATCAAAAAGTGCTCTCAGCGGAAGCCTTTGGGTACACGTGAACTCCCTGGGGGAGCCTTTACGCAACCCCACACTCAACAGGACTCTGCGTCTTCACTCTTTCCTAACAACCCTAAACATAACCCTAACCGCAACAAGAAGCTCAACCCGAGTTAGACCCGAAAAAACACGTACGGTGCCACTTTCTGCCATCAAAAAGTGCTCTCAGCGGAAGCCTTTGGGTACACCTGAACTCCCTGGGGGAGCCTTTACGCAACCCCACACTCAACAGGACTCTGCGTCTTCACTCTTTCCTAACAACCCTAAACATAACCCTAACCGCAACAAGAAGCTCAACCCGAGTTAGACCCGAAAAAACACGTACGGTGCCACTTTCTGCCATCAAAAAGTGCTCTCAGCGGAAGCCTTTGGGTACACCTGAACTCCCTGGGGGAGCCTTTACGCAACCCCACACTCAACAGGACTCTGCGTCTTCACTCTTTCCTAACAACCCTAAACATAACCCTAACCGCAACAAGAAGCTGAACCCGAGTTAGACCCGAAAAAACACGTACGGTGCCACTTTCTGCCATCAAAAAGTGCTCTCAGCGGAAGCCTTTGGGTACACCTGAACTCCCTGGGGGAGCCTTTACGCAACCCCACACTCAACAGGACTCTGCGTCTTCACTCTTTCCTAACAACCCTAAACATAACCCTAACCGCAACAAGAAGCTGAACCCGAGTTAGACCCGAAAAAACACGTACGGTGCCACTTTCTGCCATCAAAAAGTGCTCTCAGCGGAAGCCTTTGGGTACACCTGAACTCCCTGGGGGAGCCTTTACGCAACCCCACACTCAACAGGACTCTGCGTCTTCACTCTTTCCTAACAACCCTAAACATAACCCTAACCGCAACAAGAAGCTGAACCCGAGTTAGACCCGAAAAAACACGTACGGTGCCACTTTCTGCCATCCAAAAGTGCTCTCAGCGGAAGCCTTTGGGTACACCTGAACTCCCTGGGGGAGCCTTTACGCAACCCCACACTCAACAGGACTCTGCGTCTTCACTCTTTCCTAACAACCCTAAACATAACCCTAACCGCAACAAGAAGCTGAACCCGAGTTAGACCCGAAAAAACACGTACGGTGCCACTTTCTGCCATCAAAAAGTGCTCTCAGCGGAAGCCTTTGGGTACACCTGAACTCCCTGGGGGAGCCTTTACGCAACCCCACACTCAACAGGACTCTGCGTCTTCACTCTTTCCTAACAACCCTAAACATAACCCTAACCGCAACAAGAAGCTGAACCCGAGTTAGACCCGAAAAAACACGTACGGTGCCACGTTCTGCCATCCAAAAGTGCTCTCAGCGGAAGCCTTTGGGTACACCTGAACTCCCTGGGGGAGCCTTTACGCAACCCCACACTCAACAGGACTCTGCGTCTTCGCTCTTTCCTAACAACCCTAAACATAACCCTAACCGCAACAAGAAGCTGAACCCGAGTTAGACCCGAAAAAACACGTATGGTGCCACTTTCTGCCATCAAAAAGTGCTCTCAGCGGAAGCCTTTGGGTACACCTGAACTCCCTGGGGGAGCCTTTACGCAACCCCACACTCAACAGGACTCTGCGTCTTCACTCTTTCCTAACAACCCTAAACATAACCCTAACCGCAACAAGAAGCTGAACCCGAGTTAGACCCGAAAAAACACGTACGGTGCCACTTTCTGCCATCCAAAAGTGCTCTCAGCGGAAGCCTTTGGGTACACCTGAACTCCCTGGGGGAGCCTTTACGCAACCCCACACTCAACAGGACTCTGCGTCTTCACTCTTTCCTAACAACCCTAAACATAACCCTAACCGCAACAAGAAGCTGAACCCGAGTTAGACCCGAAAAAACACGTACGGTGCCACTTTCTGCCATCAAAAAGTGCTCTCAGCGGAAGCCTTTGGGTACACCTGAACTCCCTGGGGGAGCCTTTACGCAACCCCACACTCAACAGGACTCTGCGTCTTCACTCTTTCCTAACAACCCTAAACATAACCCTAACCGCAACAAGAAGCTGAACCCGAGTTAGACCCGAAAAAACACGTACGGTGCCACTTTCTGCCATCCAAAAGTGCTCTCAGCGGAAGCCTTTGGGTACACCTGAACTCCCTGGGGGAGCCTTTACGCAACCCCACACTCAACAGGACTCTGCGTCTTCGCTCTTTCCTAACAACCCTAAACATAACCCTAACCGCAACAAGAAGCTGAACCCGAGTTAGACCCGAAAAAACACGTATGGTGCCACTTTCTGCCATCAAAAAGTGCTCTCAGCGGAAGCCTTTGGGTACACCTGAACTCCCTGGGGGAGCCTTTACGCAACCCCACACTCAACAGGACTCTGCGTCTTCACTCTTTCCTAACAACCCTAAACATAACCCTAACCGCAACAAGAAGCTGAACCCGAGTTAGACCCGAAAAAACACGTACGGTGCCACTTTCTGCCATCAAAAAGTGCTCTCAGCGGAAGCCTTTGGGTACACCTGAACTCCCTGGGGGAGCCTTTACGCAACCCCACACTCAACAGGACTCTGCGTCTTCACTCTTTCCTAACAACCCTAAACATAACCCTAACCGCAACAAGAAGCTCAACCCGAGTTAGACCCGAAAAAACACGTACGGTGCCACTTTCTGCCATCAAAAAGTGCTCTCAGCGGAAGCCTTTGGGTACACCTGAACTCCCTGGGGGAGCCTTTACGCAACCCCACACTCAACAGGACTCTGCGTCTTCACTCTTTCCTAACAACCCTAAACATAACCCTAACCGCAACAAGAAGCTGAACCCGAGTTAGACCCGAAAAAACACGTACGATGCCACTTTCTGCCATCAAAAAGTGCTCTCAGCGGAAGCCTTTGGGTACACCTGAACTCCCTGGGGGAGCCTTTACGCAACCGCACACTCAACAGGACTCTGCGTCTTCACTCTTTCCTAACAACCCTAAACATAACCCTAACCGCAACAAGAAGCTGAACCCGAGTTAGACCCGAAAAAACACGTACGGTGCCACTTTCTGCCATCAAAAAGTGCTCTCAGCGGAAGCCTTTGGGTACACCTGAACTCCCTGGGGGAGCCTTTACGCAACCCCACACTCAACAGGACTCTGCGTCTTCACTCTTTCCTAACAACCCTAAACATAACCCTAACCGCAACAAGAAGCTCAACCCGAGTTAGACCCGAAAAAACACGTACGGTGCCACTTTCTGCCATCAAAAAGTGCTCTCAGCGGAAGCCTTTGGGTACACCTGAACTCCCTGGGGGAGCCTTTACGCAACCCCACACTCAACAGGACTCTGCGTCTTCACTCTTTCCTAACAACCCTAAACATAACCCTAACCGCAACAAGAAGCTGAACCCGAGTTAGACCCGAAAAAACACGTACGGTGCCACTTTCTGCCATCAAAGTGCTCTCAGCGGAAGCCTTTGGGTACACCTGAACTCCCTGGGGGAGCCTTTACGCAACCCCACACTCAACAGGACTCTGCGTCTTCACTCTTTCCTAACAACCCTAAACATAACCCTAACCGCAACAAGAAGCTGAACCCGAGTTAGACCCGAAAAAACACGTACGGTGCCACTTTCTGCCATCCAAAAGTGCTCTCAGCGGAAGCCTTTGGGTACACCTGAACTCCCTGGGGGAGCCTTTACGCAACCCCACACTCAACAGGACTCTGCGTCTTCACTCTTTCCTAACAACCCTAAACATAACCCTAACCGCAACAAGAAGCTGAACCCGAGTTAGACCCGAAAAAACACGTACGGTGCCACTTTCTGCCATCAAAAAGTGCTCTCAGCGGAAGCCTTTGGGTACACCTGAACTCCCTGGGGGAGCCTTTACCCAACCCCACACTCAACAGGACTCTGCGTCTTCACTCTTTCCTAACAACCCTAAACATAACCCTAACCGCAACAAGAAGCTGAACCCGAGTTAGACCCGAAAAAACACGTACGGTGCCACTTTCTGCCATCAAAAAGTGCTCTCAGCGGAAGCCTTTGGGTACACCTGAACTCCCTGGGGGAGCCTTTACGCAACCCCACACTCAACAGGACTCTGCGTCTTCACTCTTTCCTAACAACCCTAAACATAACCCTAACCGCAACAAGAAGCTGAACCCGAGTTAGACCCGAAAAAACACGTACGGTGCCACTTTCTGCCATCAAAAAGTGCTCTCAGCGGAAGCCTTTGGGTACACCTGAACTCCCTGGGGGAGCCTTTACGCAACCCCACACTCAACAGGACTCTGCGTCTTCACTCTTTCCTAACAACCCTAAACATAACCCTAACCGCAACAAGAAGCTGAACCCGAGTTAGACCCGAAAAAACACGTACGATGCCACTTTCTGCCATCAAAAAGTGCTCTCAGCGGAAGCCTTTGGGTACACCTGAACTCCCTGGGGGAGCCTTTACGCAACCGCACACTCAACAGGACTCTGCGTCTTCACTCTTTCCTAACAACCCTAAACATAACCCTAACCGCAACAAGAAGCTGAACCCGAGTTAGACCCGAAAAAACACGTACGGTGCCACTTTCTGCCATCAAAAAGTGCTCTCAGCGGAAGCCTTTGGGTACACCTGAACTCCCTGGGGGAGCCTTTACGCAACCCCACACTCAACAGGACTCTGCGTTTTCACTCTTTCCTAACAACCCTAAACATAACCCTAACCGCAACAAGAAGCTGAACCCGAGTTAGACCCGAAAAAACACGTACGGTGCCACTTTCTGCCATCAAAAAGTGCTCTCAGCGGAAGCCTTTGGGAACACCTGAACTCCCTGGGGGAGCCTTTACACAACCCCACACTCAACAGGACTCTGCGTCTTCACTCTTTCCTAACAACCCTAAACATAACCCTAACCGCAACAAGAAGCTGAACCCGAGTTAGACCCGAAAAAACACGTACGGTGCCACTTTCTGCCATCAAAAAGTGCTCTCAGCGGAAGCCTTTGGGTACACCTGAACTCCCTGGGGGAGCCTTTACGCAACCCCACACTCAACAGGACTCTGCGTCTTCACTCTTTCCTAACAACCCTAAACATAACCCTAACCGCAACAAGAAGCTGAACCCGAGTTAGACCCGAAAAAACACGTACGGTGCCACTTTCTGCCATCAAAAAGTGCTCTCAGCGGAAGCCTTTGGGTACACCTGAACTCCCTGGGGGAGCCTTTACGCAACCCCACACTCAACAGGACTCTGCGTCTTCACTCTTTCCTAACAACCCTAAACATAACCCTAACCGGAACAAGAAGCTGAACCCGAGTTAGACCCGAAAAAACACGTACGGTGCCACTTTCTGCCATCAAAAAGTGCTCTCAGCGGAAGCCTTTGGGTACACCTGAACTCCCTGGGGGAGCCTTTACGCAACCCCACACTCAACAGGACTCTGCGTCTTCACTCTTTCCTAACAACCCTAAACATAACCCTAACCGCAACAAGAAGCTGAACCCGAGTTAGACCCGAAAAAACACGTACGGTGCCACTTTCTGCCATCAAAAAGTGCTCTCAGCGGAAGCCTTTGGGAACACCTGAACTCCCTGGGGGAGCCTTTACACAACCCCACATTCAACAGGACTCTGCGTCTTCACTCTTTCCTAACAACCCTAAACATAAGCCTAACCGGAACAAGAAGCTCAACCCGAGTTAGACCCGAAAAAACACGTACGGTGCCACTTTCTGCCATCAAAAAGTGCTCTCAGCGGAAGCCTTTGGGTACACCTGAACTCCCTGGGGGAGCCTTTACGCAACCCCACACTCAACAGGACTCTGCGTCTTCACTCTTTCCTAACAACCCTAAACATAACCCTAACCGCAACAAGAAGCTGAACCCGAGTTAGACCCGAAAAAACACGTACGGTGCCACTTTCTGCCATCAAAAAGTGCTCTCAGCGGAAGCCTTTGGGTACACCTGAACTCCCTGGGGGAGCCTTTACGCAACCCCACACTCAACAGGACTCTGCGTCTTCACTCTTTCCTAACAACCCTAAACATAACCCTAACCGCAACAAGAAGCTGAACCCGAGTTAGACCCGAAAAAACACGTACGGTGACACTTTCTGCCATCAAAAAGTGCTCTCAGCGGAAGCCTTTGGGTACACCTGAACTCCCTGGGGGAGCCTTTACGCAACCCCACACTCAACAGGACTCTGCGTCTTCACTCTTTCCTAACAACCCTAAACATAACCCTAACCGCAACAAGAAGCTGAACCCGAGTTAGACCCGAAAAAACACGTACGGTGCCACTTTCTGCCATCCAAAAGTGCTCTCAGCGGAAGCCTTTGGGTACACCTGAACTCCCTGGGGGAGCCTTTACGCAACCCCACACTCAACAGGACTCTGCGTCTTCGCTCTTTCCTAACAACCCTAAACATAACCCTAACCGCAACAAGAAGCTGAACCCGAGTTAGACCCGAAAAAACACGTATGGTGCCACTTTCTGCCATCAAAAAGTGCTCTCAGCGGAAGCCTTTGGGTACACCTGAACTCCCTGGGGGAGCCTTTACGCAACCCCACACTCAACAGGACTCTGCGTCTTCACTCTTTCCTAACAACCCTAAACATAACCCTAACCGCAACAAGAAGCTGAACCCGAGTTAGACCCGAAAAAACACGTACGGTGCCACTTTCTGCCATCCAAAAGTGCTCTCAGCGGAAGCCTTTGGGTACACCTGAACTCCCTGGGGGAGCCTTTACGCAACCCCACACTCAACAGGACTCTGCGTCTTCGCTCTTTCCTAACAACCCTAAACATAACCCTAACCGCAACAAGAAGCTGAACCCGAGTTAGACCCGAAAAAACACGTATGGTGCCACTTTCTGCCATCAAAAAGTGCTCTCAGCGGAAGCCTTTGGGTACACCTGAACTCCCTGGGGGAGCCTTTACGCAACCCCACACTCAACAGGACTCTGCGTCTTCACTCTTTCCTAACAACCCTAAACATAACCCTAACCGCAACAAGAAGCTGAACCCGAGTTAGACCCGAAAAAACACGTACGGTGCCACTTTCTGCCATCAAAAAGTGCTCTCAGCGGAAGCCTTTGGGTACACCTGAACTCCCTGGGGGAGCCTTTACGCAACCCCACACTCAACAGGACTCTGCGTCTTCACTCTTTCCTAACAACCCTAAACATAACCCTAACCGCAACAAGAAGCTGAACCCGAGTTAGACCCGAAAAAACACGTACGGTGCCACTTTCTGCCATCAAAAAGTGCTCTCAGCGGAAGCCTTTGGGTACACCTGAACTCCCTGGGGGAGCCTTTACGCAACCCCACACTCAACAGGACTCTGCGTCTTCACTCTTTCCTAACAACCCTAAACATAACCCTAACCGCAACAAGAAGCTGAACCCGAGTTAGACCCGAAAAAACACGTACGGTGACACTTTCTGCCATCAAAAAGTGCTCTCAGCGGAAGCCTTTGGGTACACCTGAACTCCCTGGGGGAGCCTTTACGCAACCCCACACTCAACAGGACTCTGCGTCTTCACTCTTTCCTAACAACCCTAAACATAACCCTAACCGCAACAAGAAGCTGAACCCGAGTTAGACCCGAAAAAACACGTACGGTGCCACTTTCTGCCATCCAAAAGTGCTCTCAGCGGAAGCCTTTGGGTACACCTGAACTCCCTGGGGGAGCCTTTACGCAACCCCACACTCAACAGGACTCTGCGTCTTCGCTCTTTCCTAACAACCCTAAACATAACCCTAACCGCAACAAGAAGCTGAACCCGAGTTAGACCCGAAAAAACACGTATGGTGCCACTTTCTGCCATCAAAAAGTGCTCTCAGCGGAAGCCTTTGGGTACACCTGAACTCCCTGGGGGAGCCTTTACGCAACCCCACACTCAACAGGACTCTGCGTCTTCACTCTTTCCTAACAACCCTAAACATAACCCTAACCGCAACAAGAAGCTGAACCCGAGTTAGACCCGAAAAAACACGTACGGTGCCACTTTCTGCCATCCAAAAGTGCTCTCAGCGGAAGCCTTTGGGTACACCTGAACTCCCTGGGGGAGCCTTTACGCAACCCCACACTCAACAGGACTCTGCGTCTTCGCTCTTTCCTAACAACCCTAAACATAACCCTAACCGCAACAAGAAGCTGAACCCGAGTTAGACCCGAAAAAACACGTATGGTGCCACTTTCTGCCATCAAAAAGTGCTCTCAGCGGAAGCCTTTGGGTACACCTGAACTCCCTGGGGGAGCCTTTACGCAACCCCACACTCAACAGGACTCTGCGTCTTCACTCTTTCCTAACAACCCTAAACATAACCCTAACCGCAACAAGAAGCTGAACCCGAGTTAGACCCGAAAAAACACGTACGGTGCCACTTTCTGCCATCAAAAAGTGCTCTCAGCGGAAGCCTTTGGGTACACCTGAACTCCCTGGGGGAGCCTTTACGCAACCCCACACTCAACAGGACTCTGCGTCTTCACTCTTTCCTAACAACCCTAAACATAACCCTAACCGCAACAAGAAGCTGAACCCGAGTTAGACCCGAAAAAACACGTACGGTGCCACTTTCTGCCATCAAAAAGTGCTCTCAGCGGAAGCCTTTGGGTACACCTGAACTCCCTGGGGGAGCCTTTACGCAACCCCACACTCAACAGGACTCTGCGTCTTCACTCTTTCCTAACAACCCTAAACATAACCCTAACCGCAACAAGAAGCTGAACCCGAGTTAGACCCGAAAAAACACGTACGATGCCACTTTCTGCCATCAAAAAGTGCTCTCAGCGGAAGCCTTTGGGTACACCTGAACTCCCTGGGGGAGCCTTTACGCAACCGCACTCTCAACAGGACTCTGCGTCTTCACTCTTTCCTAACAACCCTAAACATAACCCTAACCGCAACAAGAAGCTGAACCCGAGTTAGACCCGAAAAAACACGTACGGTGCCACTTTCTGCCATCAAAAAGTGCTCTCAGCGGAAGCCTTTGGGTACACCTGAACTCCCTGGGGGAGCCTTTACGCAACCCCACACTCAACAGGACTCTGCGTCTTCACTCTTTCCTAACAACCCTAAACATAACCCTAACCGCAACAAGAAGCTCAACCCGAGTTAGACCCGAAAAAACACGTACGGTGCCACTTTCTGCCATCAAAAAGTGCTCTCAGCGGAAGCCTTTGGGTACACCTGAACTCCCTGGGGGAGCCTTTACGCAACCCCACACTCAACAGGACTCTGCGTCTTCACTCTTTCCTAACAACCCTAAACATAACCCTAACCGCAACAAGAAGCTGAACCCGAGTTAGACCCGAAAAAACACGTACGGTGCCACTTTCTGCCATCAAAGTGCTCTCAGCGGAAGCCTTTGGGTACACCTGAACTCCCTGGGGGAGCCTTTACGCAACCCCACACTCAACAGGACTCTGCGTCTTCACTCTTTCCTAACAACCCTAAACATAACCCTAACCGCAACAAGAAGCTGAACCCGAGTTAGACCCGAAAAAACACGTACGGTGCCACTTTCTGCCATCCAAAAGTGCTCTCAGCGGAAGCCTTTGGGTACACCTGAACTCCCTGGGGGAGCCTTTACCCAACCCCACACTCAACAGGACTCTGCGTCTTCACTCTTTCCTAACAACCCTAAACATAACCCTAACCGCAACAAGAAGCTGAACCCGAGTTAGACCCGAAAAAACACGTACGGTGCCACTTTCTGCCATCAAAAAGTGCTCTCAGCGGAAGCCTTTGGGTACACCTGAACTCCCTGGGGGAGCCTTTACGCAACCCCACACTCAACAGGACTCTGCGTCTTCACTCTTTCCTAACAACCCTAAACATAACCCTAACCGCAACAAGAAGCTCAACCCGAGTTAGACCCGAAAAAACACGTACGGTGCCACTTTCTGCCATCAAAAAGTGCTCTCAGCGGAAGCCTTTGGGTACACCTGAACTCCCTGGGGGAGCCTTTACGCAACCCCACACTCAACAGGACTCTGCGTCTTCACTCTTTCCTAACAACCCTAAACATAACCCTAACCGCAACAAGAAGCTGAACCCGAGTTAGACCCGAAAAAACACGTACGATGCCACTTTCTGCCATCAAAAAGTGCTCTCAGCGGAAGCCTTTGGGTACACCTGAACTCCCTGGGGGAGCCTTTACGCAACCGCACACTCAACAGGACTCTGCGTCTTCACTCTTTCCTAACAACCCTAAACATAACCCTAACCGCAACAAGAAGCTGAACCCGAGTTAGACCCGAAAAAACACGTACGGTGCCACTTTCTGCCATCAAAAAGTGCTCTCAGCGGAAGCCTTTGGGTACACCTGAACTCCCTGGGGGAGCCTTTACGCAACCCCACACTCAACAGGACTCTGCGTTTTCACTCTTTCCTAACAACCCTAAACATAACCCTAACCGCAACAAGAAGCTGAACCCGAGTTAGACCCGAAAAAACACGTACGGTGCCACTTTCTGCCATCAAAAAGTGCTCTCAGCGGAAGCCTTTGGGAACACCTGAACTCCCTGGGGGAGCCTTTACACAACCCCACACTCAACAGGACTCTGCGTCTTCACTCTTTCCTAACAACCCTAAACATAACCCTAACCGCAACAAGAAGCTGAACCCGAGTTAGACCCGAAAAAACACGTACGGTGCCACTTTCTGCCATCAAAAAGTGCTCTCAGCGGAAGCCTTTGGGTACACCTGAACTCCCTGGGGGAGCCTTTACGCAACCCCACACTCAACAGGACTCTGCGTCTTCACTCTTTCCTAACAACCCTAAACATAACCCTAACCGCAACAAGAAGCTCAACCCGAGTTAGACCCGAAAAAACACGTACGGTGCCACTTTCTGCCATCAAAAAGTGCTCTCAGCGGAAGCCTTTGGGTACACCTGAACTCCCTGGGGGAGCCTTTACGCAACCCCACACTCAACAGGACTCTGCGTCTTCACTCTTTCCTAACAACCCTAAACATAACCCTAACCGGAACAAGAAGCTGAACCCGAGTTAGACCCGAAAAAACACGTACGGTGCCACTTTCTGCCATCAAAAAGTGCTCTCAGCGGAAGCCTTTGGGTACACCTGAACTCCCTGGGGGAGCCTTTACGCAACCCCACACTCAACAGGACTCTGCGTCTTCACTCTTTCCTAACAACCCTAAACATAACCCTAACCGCAACAAGAAGCTGAACCCGAGTTAGACCCGAAAAAACACGTACGGTGCCACTTTCTGCCATCAAAAAGTGCTCTCAGCGGAAGCCTTTGGGAACACCTGAACTCCCTGGGGGAGCCTTTACACAACCCCACACTCAACAGGACTCTGCGTCTTCACTCTTTCCTAACAACCCTAAACATAAGCCTAACCGGAACAAGAAGCTCAACCCGAGTTAGACCCGAAAAAACACGTACGGTGCCACTTTCTGCCATCAAAAAGTGCTCTCAGCGGAAGCCTTTGGGTACACCTGAACTCCCTGGGGGAGCCTTTACGCAACCCCACACTCAACAGGACTCTGCGTCTTCACTCTTTCCTAACAACCCTAAACATAACCCTAACCGCAACAAGAAGCTGAACCCGAGTTAGACCCGAAAAAACACGTACGGTGCCACTTTCTGCCATCAAAAAGTGCTCTCAGCGGAAGCCTTTGGGTACACCTGAACTCCCTGGGGGAGCCTTTACGCAACCCCACACTCAACAGGACTCTGCGTCTTCACTCTTTCCTAACAACCCTAAACATAACCCTAACCGCAACAAGAAGCTGAACCCGAGTTAGACCCGAAAAAACACGTACGGTGCCACTTTCTGCCATCAAAAAGTGCTCTCAGCGGAAGCCTTTGGGTACACCTGAACTCCCTGGGGGAGCCTTTACGCAACCCCACACTCAACAGGACTCTGCGTCTTCACTCTTTCCTAACAACCCTAAACATAACCCTAACCGCAACAAGAAGCTCAACCCGAGTTAGACCCGAAAAAACACGTACGGTGCCACTTTTTGCCATCAAAAAGTGCTCTCAGCGGAAGCCTTTGGGTACACCTGAACTCCCTGGGGGAGCCTTTACGCAACCCCACACTCAACAGGACTCTGCGTCTTCACTCTTTCCTAACAACCCTAAACATAACCCTAACCGCAACAAGAAGCTGAACCCGAGTTAGACCCGAAAAAACACGTACGGTGCCACTTTCTGCCATCAAAAAGTGCTCTCAGCGGAAGCCTTTGGGTACACCTGAACTCCCTGGGGGAGCCTTTACGCAACCCCACACTCAACAGGACTCTGCGTCTTCACTCTTTCCTAACAACCCTAAACATAACCCTAACCGCAACAAGAAGCTGAACCCGAGTTAGACCCGAAAAAACACGTACGGTGCCACTTTCTGCCATCAAAAAGTGCTCTCAGCGGAAGCCTTTGGGAACACCTGAACTCCCTGGGGGAGCCTTTACGCAACCCCACACTCAACAGGACTCTGCGTCTTCACTCTTTCCTAACAACCCTAAACATAACCCTAACCGCAACAAGAAGCTGAACCCGAGTTAGACCCGAAAAAACACGTACGGTGCCACTTTCTGCCATCAAAAAGTGCTCTCAGCGGAAGCCTTTGGGTACACGTGAACTCCCTGGGGGAGCCTTTACGCAACCCCACACTCAACAGGACTCTGCGTCTTCACTCTTTCCTAACAACCCTAAACATAACCCTAACCGCAACAAGAAGCTGAACCCGAGTTAGACCCGAAAAAACACGTACGGTGACACTTTCTGCCATCAAAAAGTGCTCTCAGCGGAAGCCTTTGGGTACACCTGAACTCCCTGGGGGAGCCTTTACGCAACCCCACACTCAACAGGACTCTGCGTCTTCACTCTTTCCTAACAACCCTAAACATAACCCTAACCACAACAAGAAGCTGAACCCGAGTTAGACCCGAAAAAACACGTACGGTGCCACTTTCTGCCATCAAAAAGTGCTCTCAGCGGAAGCCTTTGGGTACACCTGAACTCCCCGGGGGAGCCTTTACGCAACCCCACACTCAACAGGACTCTGCGTCTTCACTCTTTCCTAACAACCCTAAACATAACCCTAACCGCAACAAGAAGCTGAACCCGAGTTAGACCCGAAAAAACACGTACGGTGCCACTTTCTGCCATCAAAAAGTGCTCTCAGCGGAAGCCTTTGGGTACACCTGAACTCCCTGGGGGAGCCTTTACGCAACCCCACACTCAACAGGACTCTGCGTCTTCGCTCTTTCCTAACAACCCTAAACATAACCCTAACCGCAACAAGAAGCTGAACCCGAGTTAGACCCGAAAAAACACTTACGGTGCCACTTTCTGCCATCAAAAAGTGCTCTCAGCGGAAGCCTTTGGGTACACCTGAACTCCCTGGGGGAGCCTTTACGCAACCCCACACTCAACAGGACTCTGCGTCTTCACTCTTTCCTAACAACCCTAAACATAACCCTAACCGCAACAAGAAGCTGAACCCGAGTTAGACCCGAAAAAACACGTACGGTGCCACTTTCTGCCATCCAAAAGTGCTCTCAGCGGAAGCCTTTGGGTACACGTGAACTCCCTGGGGGAGCCTTTACGCAACCCCACACTCAACAGGACTCTGCGTCTTCACTCTTTCCTAACAACCCTAAACATAACCCTAACCGCAACAAGAAGCTGAACCCGAGTTAGACCCGAAAAAACACGTACGGTGCCACTTTCTGCCATCAAAAAGTGCTCTCAGCGGAAGCCTTTGGGTACACCTGAACTCCCTGGGGGAGCCTTTACGCAACCCCACACTCAACAGGACTCTGCGTCTTCACTCTTTCCTAACAACCCTAAACATAACCCTAACCGCAACAAGAAGCTCAACCCGAGTTAGACCCGAAAAAACACGTACGGTGCCACTTTCTGCCATCAAAAAGTGCTCTCAGCGGAAGCCTTTGGGTACACCTGAACTCCCTGGGGGAGCCTTTACACAACCCCACACTCAACAGGACTCTGCGTCTTCGCTCTTTCCTAACAACCCTAAACATAACCCTAACCGCAACAAGAAGCTGAACCCGAGTTAGACCCGAAAAAACACGTACGGTGCCACTTTCTGCCATCCAAAAGTGCTCTCAGCGGAAGCCTTTGGGTACACCTGAACTCCCTGGGGGAGCCTTTACGCAACCGCACAGTCAACAGGACTCTGCGTCTTCACTCTTTCCTAACAACCCTAAACATAACCCTAACCGCAACAAGAAGCTGAACCCGAGTTAGACCCGAAAAAACACGTACGGTGCCACTTTCTGCCATCAAAAAGTGCTCTCAGCGGAAGCCTTTGGGTACACCTGAACTCCCTGGGGGAGCCTTTACGCAACCTCACACTCAACAGGACTCTGCGTCTTCACTCTTTCCTAACAACCCTAAACATAACCCTAACCGCAACAAGAAGCTGAACCCGAGTTAGACCCGAAAAAACACGTACGGTGCCACTTTCTGCCATCAAAAAGTGCTCTCAGCGGAAGCCTTTGGGTACACCTGAACTCCCTGGGGGAGCCTTTACGCAACCCCACACTCAACAGGACTCTGCGTCTTCACTCTTTCCTAACAACCCTAAACATAACCCTAACCGCAACAAGAAGCTGAACCCGAGTTAGACCCGAAAAAACACGTACGGTGCCACTTTCTGCCATCAAAAAGTGCTCTCAGCGGAAGCCTTTGGGTACACCTGAACTCCCTGGGGGAGCCTTTACGCAACCCCACACTCAACAGGACTCTGCGTCTTCACTCTTTCCTAACAACCCTAAACATAACCCTAACAGGAACAAGAAGCTCAACCCGAGTTAGACCCGAAAAAACACGTACGGTGCATCTTTCTGCCATCAAAAAGTGCTCTCAGCGGAAGCCTTTGGGTACACCTGAACTCCCTGGGGGAGCCTTTACGCAACCCCACACTCAACAGGACTCTGCGTCTTCACTCTTTCCTAACAACCCTAAACATAACCCTAACCGCAACAAGAAGCTGAACCCGAGTTAGACCCGAAAAAACACGTACGGTGCCACTTTCTGCCATCAAAAAGTGCTCTGAGCGGAAGCCTTTGGGTACACCTGAACTCCCTGGGGGAGCCTTTACGCAACCGCACAGTCAACAGGACTCTGCGTCTTCACTCTTTCCTAACAACCCTAAACATAACCCTAACCGCAACAAGAAGCTGAACCCGAGTTAGACCCGAAAAAACACGTACGGTGCCACTTTCTGCCATCAAAAAGTGCTCTCAGCGGAAGCCTTTGGGTACACGTGAACTCCCTGGGGGAGCCTTTACGCAACCCCACACTCAACAGGACTCTGCGTCTTCACTCTTTCCTAACAACCCTAAACATAACCCTAACCGCAACAAGAAGCTCAACCCGAGTTAGACCCGAAAAAACACGTACGGTGCCACTTTCTGCCATCAAAAAGTGCTCTCAGCGGAAGCCTTTGGGTACACCTGAACTCCCTGGGGGAGCCTTTACGCAACCCCACACTCAACAGGACTCTGCGTCTTCACTCTTTCCTAACAACCCTAAACATAACCCTAACCGCAACAAGAAGCTGAACCCGAGTTAGACCCGAAAAAACACGTACGGTGCCACTTTCTGCCATCAAAAAGTGCTCTCAGCGGAAGCCTTTGGGTACACCTGAACTCCCTGGGGGAGCCTTTACGCAACCCCACACTCAACAGGACTCTGCGTCTTCACTCTTTCCTAACAACCCTAAACATAACCCTAACCGCAACAAGAAGCTGAACCCGAGTTAGACCCGAAAAAACACGTACGGTGCCACTTTCTGCCATCAAAAAGTGCTCTCAGCGGAAGCCTTTGGGTACACCTGAACTCCCTGGGGGAGCCTTTACGCAACCCCACACTCAACAGGACTCTGCGTCTTCACTCTTTCCTAACAACCCTAAACATAACCCTAACCGCAACAAGAAGCTGAACCCGAGTTAGACCCTAAAAAAACACGTATGGTGCCACTTTCTGCCATCAAAAAGTGCTCTCAGCGGAAGCCTTTGGGTACACCTGAACTCCCTGGGGGAGCCTTTACGCAACCCCACACTCAACAGGACTCTGCGTCTTCACTCTTTCCTAACAACCCTAAACATAACCCTAACCGCAACAAGAAGCTCAACCCGAGTTAGACCCGAAAAAACACGTACGGTGCCACTTTCTGCCATCAAAAAGTGCTCTCAGCGGAAGCCTTTGGGTACACCTGAACTCCCTGGGGGAGCCTTTACGCAACCCCACACTCAACAGGACTCTGCGTCTTCACTCTTTCCTAACAACCCTAAACATAACCCTAACCGCAACAAGAAGCTGAACCCGAGTTAGACCCGAAAAAACACGTACGGTGCCACTTTCTGCCATCAAAAAGTGCTCTCAGCGGAAGCCTTTGGGTACACCTGAACTCCCTGGGGGAGCCTTTACGCAACCCCACACTCAACAGGACTCTGCGTCTTCACTCTTTCCTAACAACCCTAAACATAACCCTAACCGCAACAAGAAGCTGAACCCGAGTTAGACCCGAAAAAACACGTACGGTGCCACTTTCTGCCATCAAAAAGTGCTCTCAGCGGAAGCCTTTGGGTACACCTGAACTCCCTGGGGTAGCCTTTACGCAACCCCACACTCAACAGGACTCTGCGTCTTCGCTCTTTCCTAACAACCCTAAACATAACCCTAACCGCAACAAGAAGCTGAACCCGAGTTAGACCCGAAAAAACACGTATGGTGCCACTTTCTGCCATCAAAAAGTGCTCTCAGCGGAAGCCTTTGGGTACACCTGAACTCCCTGGGGGAGCCTTTACGCAACCCCACACTCAACAGGACTCTGCGTCTTCACTCTTTCCTAACAACCCTAAACATAACCCTAACCGCAACAAGAAGCTGAACCCGAGTTAGACCCGAAAAAACACGTACGGTGCCACTTTCTGCCATCAAAAAGTGCTCTCAGCGGAAGCCTTTGGGTACACCTGAACTCCCTGGGGGAGCCTTTACGCAACCCCACACTCAACAGGACTCTGCGTCTTCACTCTTTCCTAACAACCCTAAACATAACCCTAACCGCAACAAGAAGCTCAACCCGAGTTAGACCCGAAAAAACACGTACGGTGCCACTTTCTGCCATCAAAAAGTGCTCTCAGCGGAAGCCTTTGGGAACACCTGAACTCCCTGGGGGAGCCTTTACACAACCCCACACTCAACAGGACTCTGCGTCTTCACTCTTTCCTAACAACCCTAAACATAAGCCTAACCGGAACAAAAAGCTCAACCCGAGTTAGACCCGAAAAAACACGTACGGTGCCACTTTCTGCCATCAAAAAGTGCTCTCAGCGGAAGCCTTTGGGTACACCTGAACTCCCTGGGGGAGCCTTTACGCAACCCCACACTCAACAGGACTCTGCGTCTTCACTCTTTCCTAACAACCCTAAACATAACCCTAACCGCAACAAGAAGCTGAACCCGAGTTAGACCCGAAAAAACACGTACGGTGCCACTTTCTGCCATCCAAAAGTGCTCTCAGCGGAAGCCTTTGGGTACACCTGAACTCCCTGGGGGAGCCTTTACGCAACCCCACACTCAACAGGACTCTGCGTCTTCACTCTTTCCTAACAACCCTAAACATAACCCTAACCGCAACAAGAAGCTGAACCCGAGTTAGACCCGAAAAAACACGTACGGTGCCACTTTCTGCCATCAAAAAGTGCTCTCAGCGGAAGCCTTTGGGAACACCTGAACTCCCTGGGGGAGCCTTTACACAACCCCACACTCAACAGGACTCTGCGTCTTCACTCTTTCCTAACAACCCTAAACATAACCCTAACCGCAACAAGAAGCTGAACCCGAGTTAGACCCGAAAAAACACGTACGGTGCCACTTTCTGCCATCAAAAAGTGCTCTCAGCGGAAGCCTTTGGGAACACCTGAACTCCCTGGGGGAGCCTTTACGCAACCCCACACTCAACAGGACTCTGCGTCTTCACTCTTTCCTAACAACCCTAAACATAACCCTAACCGCAACAAGAAGCTCAACCCGAGTTAGACCCGAAAAAACACGTACGGTGCCACTTTCTGCCATCAAAAAGTGCTCTCAGCGGAAGCCTTTGGGTACACCTGAACTCCCTGGGGGAGCCTTTACGCAACCCCACACTCAACAGGACTCTGCGTCTTCACTCTTTCCTAACAACCCTAAACATAACCCTAACCGCAACAAGAAGCTCAACCCGAGTTAGACCCGAAAAAACACGTACGGTGCCACTTTCTGCCATCAAAAAGTGCTCTCAGCAGAAGCCTTTGGGTACACCTGAACTCCCTGGGGGAGCCTTTACGCAACCCCACACTCAACAGGACTCTGCGTCTTCACTCTTTCCTAACAACCCTAAACATAACCCTAACCGCAACAAGAAGCTGAACCCGAGTTAGACCCGAAAAAACACGTACGGTGCCACTTTCTGCCATCAAAAAGTGCTCTCAGCGGAAGCCTTTGGGAACACCTGAACTCCCTGGGGGAGCCTTTACGCAACCCCACACTCAACAGGACTCTGCGTCTTCACTCTTTCCTAACAACCCTAAACATAACCCTAACCGCAACAAGAAGCTGAACCCGAGTTAGACCCGAAAAAACACGTACGGTGCCACTTTCTGCCATCAAAAAGTGCTCTCAGCGGAAGCCTTTGGGTACACCTGAACTCCCTGGGGGAGCCTTTACGCAACCCCACACTCAACAGGACTCTGCGTCTTCACTCTTTCCTAACAACCCTAAACATAACCCTAACCGCAACAAGAAGCTCAACCCAAGTTAGACCCGAAAAAACACGTACGGTGCCACTTTCTGCCATCAAAAAGTGCTCTCAGCGGAAGCCTTTGGGTACACCTGAACTCCCTGGGGGAGCCTTTACGCAACCCCACACTCAACAGGACTCTGCGTCTTCACTCTTTCCTAACAACCCTAAACATAACCCTAACCGCAACAAGAAGCTGAACCCGAGTTAGACCCGAAAAAACACGTACGGTGCCACTTTCTGCCATCAAAAAGTGCTCTCAGCGGAAGCCTTTGGGTACACCTGAACTCCCTGGGGGAGCCTTTACGCAACCCCACACTCAACAGGACTCTGCGTCTTCACTCTTTCCTAACAACCCTAAACATAACCCTAACCGCAACAAGAAGCTGAACCCGAGTTAGACCCGAAAAAACACGTACGGTGCCACTTTCTGCCATCAAAAAGTGCTCTCAGCGGAAGCCTTTGGGAACACCTGAACTCCCTGGGGGAGCCTTTACACAACCCCACACTCAACAGGACTCTGCGTCTTCACTCTTTCCTAACAACCCTAAACATAATCCTAACCGGAACAAAAAGCTCAACCCGAGTTAGACCCGAAAAAACACGTACGGTGCCACTTTCTGCCATCAAAAAGTGCTCTCAGCGGAAGCCTTTGGGTACACCTGAACTCCCTGGGGGAGCCTTTACGCAACCCCACACTCAACAGGACTCTGCGTCTTCACTCTTTCCTAACAACCCTAAACATAACCCTAACCGCAACAAGAAGCTGAACCCGAGTTAGACCCGAAAAAACACGTACGGTGCCACTTTCTGCCATCCAAAAGTGCTCTCAGCGGAAGCCTTTGGGTACACCTGAACTCCCTGGGGGAGCCTTTACGCAACCCCACACTCAACAGGACTCTGCGTCTTCACTCTTTCCTAACAACCCTAAACATAACCCTAACCGCAACAAGAAGCTGAACCCGAGTTAGACCCGAAAAAACACGTACGGTGACACTTTCTGCCATCAAAAAGTGCTCTCAGCGGAAGCCTTTGGGTACACCTGAACTCCCTGGGGGAGCCTTTACGCAACCCCACACTCAACAGGACTCTGCGTCTTCACTCTTTCCTAACAACCCTAAACATAACCCTAACCGCAACAAGAAGCTCAACCCGAGTTAGACCCGAAAAAACACGTACGGTGCCACTTTCTGCCATCAAAAAGTGCTCTCAGCGGAAGCCTTTGGGTACACCTGAACTCCCTGGGGGAGCCTTTACGCAACCCCACACTCAACAGGACTCTGCGTCTTCACTCTTTCCTAACAACCCTAAACATAACCCTAACCGCAACAAGAAGCTGAACCCGAGTTAGACCCGAAAAAACACGTACGGTGCCACTTTCTGCCATCAAAAAGTGCTCTCAGCGGAAGCCTTTGGGTACACCTGAACTCCCTGGGGGAGCCTTTACGCAACCCCACACTCAACAGGACTCTGCGTCTTCACTCTTTCCTAACAACCCTAAACATAACCCTAACCGCAACAAGAAGCTGAACCCGAGTTAGACCCGAAAAAACACGTACGGTGCCACTTTCTGCCATCAAAAAGTGCTCTCAGCGGAAGCCTTTGGGAACACCTGAACTCCCTGGGGGAGCCTTTACGCAACCCCACACTCAACAGGACTCTGCGTCTTCACTCTTTCCTAACAACCCTAAACATAACCCTAACCGCAACAAGAAGCTCAACCCGAGTTAGACCCGAAAAAACACGTACGGTGCCACTTTCTGCCATCAAAAAGTGCTCTCAGCGGAAGCCTTTGGGTACACCTGAACTCCCTGGGGGAGACTTTACGCAACCCCACACTCAACAGGACTCTGCGTCTTCACTCTTTCCTAACAACCCTAAACATAACCCTAACCGCAACAAGAAGCTGAACCCGAGTTAGACCCGAAAAAACACGTACGGTGCCACTTTCTGCCATCAAAAAGTGCTCTCAGCGGAAGCCTTTGGGTACACCTGAACTCCCTGGGGGAGCCTTTACGCAACCCCACACTCAACAGGACTCTGCGTCTTCACTCTTTCCTAACAACCCTAAACATAACCCTAACCGCAACAAGAAGCTGAACCCGAGTTAGACCCGAAAAAACATGTACGGTGCCACTTTCTGCCATCCAAAAGTGCTCTCAGCGGAAGCCTTTGGGTACACCTGAACTCCCTGGGGGAGCCTTTACGCAACCCCACACTCAACAGGACTCTGCGTCTTCACTCTTTCCTAACAACCCTAAACATAACCCTAACCGCAACAAGAAGCTGAACCCGAGTTAGACCCGAAAAAACACGTACGGTGCCACTTTCTGCCATCAAAAAGTGCTCTCAGCGGAAGCCTTTGGGTACACCTGAACTCCCTGGGGGAGCCTTTACGCAACCCCACACTCAACAGGACTCTGCGTCTTCACTCTTTCCTAACAACCCTAAACATAACCCTAACCGCAACAAGAAGCTGAACCCGAGTTAGACCCGAAAAAACACGTACGGTGCCACTTTCTGCCATCAAAAAGTGCTCTCAGCGGAAGCCTTTGGGTACACCTGAACTCCCTGGGGGAGCCTTTACGCAACCCCGCACTCAACAGGACTCTGAGTCTTCACTCTTTCCTTACAACCCTAAACATAACCCTAACCGCAACAAGAAGGTGAACCCGAGTTAGACCCGAAAAAACCCGAGCCTTTACGCAACCCCTCACTCAACAGAACTCTGTGCCTTCAATATTTCCAAACAACTCTAACCCTAATATTAACACTAAAACTACCACTGCCCCTACAACTAAACCCTAACCAGAACCCTACACCTAACCCTAACTCTAGCCCTAAACTCTAAACC